>NC_133652.1:96929840-97090934 GCF_009905375.1 Apium graveolens
CACATAAGTCGTTCGAGTACCCTTGGCTCCACCATTTTTTATAAATTAACCATTAAGAATTTTAAGGCGATTATGTTGCGAGTTCTCTACCAACTGCCTAATACACTTTATATAATTGTTTCATACTTCAATTAGTCATTTAAGGGCCTTAACCAAGGTTTCAAAGTAAGGCGAGGGGTAATGGTTCGTTCGCGAAATGCCGTTACTTAAAACGGTCGTTTCTCCTAAACCGTACATCGGATTCAAGCGAACCACATATCAAAACGAAGCTCGTAACATGAACTATCTAAACATGGCAAAGGTTAGAATCTTTCAGTGAGTTCACGGGTCCTAAAGTTAAGAACAGAACAGTTAAGGAAAATCGGGCAGTATGACGTTTATGTTTACGCGATTTCCAATTTAATTAACACTCTAAATTATCAGCAATTCACTCACAACCACCAATACAACAATATTCAACTATCATACTACAAACTCAGTCCCCAACTCCAAGTTTTACCAATTTATCCAACCAATCAAAGACCCAATATTCAAAACCAATACAAATCCACCAAAACTACTTATAATCAAAGATCAAGCCTTAATACTGACAATGCTTCAATAAAACTTAATGGAATCATAAAATCAAAGCTAGGGTTTGAAGTTGATACCTTCCTTGGTAGGTGTTAAGTTTCTAGGAAGCCTTAGGGAGCCTTAATCTAACCTCCTACAAGCTTGATCTTTCCAAAGAAATCAAGAACACAAAGTTAGGTTTTGAAGTTTCTAAAAGACTGATTTAAACAACTGTAAAGAATAGGGTCTTACCATGCTTATTTGGACGAGACTTGTGAACAAGAGTTGTAGGCCATCTCAATACCTTTCCAACGAGCTATAGAAAACAACATTTAAGTGAGTATTGAAGGAGATATGGTAGTTTTAAGTTGCTGCTGTAGTTTTGGCCGAGAGCAAAGGAAGAAAAAGTGAAGTAAAAATGTTTCTAGTTTCATTAAATGATTTGTGTGATGTTTAGCTTGATTACTTCCTTTTGTTGTTAATTAGATTGTTACCATGGTAAGAATTGTGTGGCTCACAATCAACCAACCAATCCCTCCATTTGTCATGCTTATGTCACCAGGCCTATATCATCTTTCTCATGTCATCCTCTTACACTTGTCTTCTTCTTGTTGGTGTGATGACATCATCATCCACTAACCTCTTTGATTAACCCCTAATTACTTGGCTAATGACCGCTTATCTGTTATACGGTTCGCTTAACTTTCGTTCTCGTTTATCATTTGAGGGATCATACCTGGGATCTTATTACTTAGGTTCCCCTAAACCTTTCTCAATATTTTATATTCCTTTTATGATCCTCTCTAAGAATCCTTGAATTTAAATCATTTTTATCATGTTACCTTATACTCAATTCTTTCGGTATCTGGTGGATTTTCGGGAAAAATCAAAGTGTTCGGATTTGGATTCTGACGATCTTTACATACACTTATATCCCATATAGAGTACTAATAAGACCTCAGAATATCAATAAAAGAACTGTTACATTGTGTGGCATGAAAAATTCTCTTATTCAGCATAATCAGCAAAATCACTATTCATAAGGTTTACAAAAAGTCCAAAATTTTTGGGGTTATTACACTTGATTTTCTACTTTCTGAACCTTTCCTTGATTGAAAGCTAATCTTTTCGAATTCCCTGTTATGCCTTCATGGTATTGTGAATCACCCTATGCTTCCAGATAATATTGTTTATGATTCAGCGTATTGATTTATATTGGTTATCGTATTGAATTGTTCAGAATTGGATAGTTTTATAAATGTGGACCAGATTCGTGGTCAGACCAAATTCGCGGTCATAATAGGCCAATGCGTGCCTTGGATCCAGTATATAGAGCAAGCTGGGAGTCTTGCTCGGGGTTAGTGCGTGACTGATCAGCAGCCTAACCTTGGTTTTTAAAATAAAAGTGAATATCCAATTCTAATCATTGCTTATCAGTAAACTTGATTCCTTATATCATTTCAGTTGATCATTATTCATCTTAGTTACTGTCATTGTGACTTGCTGAGCTTGTTAGCTCACTCTTGCAAAACTGTTTATATTCTTTTCCAGTGAAATGGAAACAGATGGTAGCGAGGATCCCCAGACAAGTGTGCGAGCTAGGTACCCTGGTTGAATTGGAATAGGCTAGCAGAGAATGTGTGGCTTGGTTGTGTTTATAGTTTGTAATAAAGTTGAAACTTCCAATGTAAGATAAATAAACTGGGTTTTGGTATGTTTGTGTAATAAATAAGATTGTGGCTTGTGGACATACTTTAAACTGTTTCGATCTGTGGATTATGGTAAGTAGGGTCATTGCATACCTATATATTATTATACACATAACATGTTTAAAATGGTGTGTGTTGTGGGCCCCAAACTTCTGACCCGGGTTTGGAGGGTGTTACAGCAGCCCTAAACAATCTGGAAGTCATCCCTTTTAGAATTAGAGTAGAAACAGGATCTTGAATTTGGCACCGGCGCAGCCGCGCGCTATCACAATGCAGGCACGCTGTCTTTCTGGAACCCCGGCGCGGTCGCACGCTATCAGAGCGCGGGCGCGCCGTCCTTCTGGGAAAAACTCAGATTTCATCTTTTTCCTGCTGCTTCAAGTTGGCTTTCCACGAGCTTTTATTCCAACAACACGTGGACACCAAATTAGCACCAAAATAATGCTAATTCACCTGATTACCTAGATAATGCCTGAAATGCAAAAACACTAAAAAACATGTTAAAACACTTAACAACTTGAGTGCAAATGCATCAATTCGAAGCTTATTAGAGCATAATAAAGTGTCATAAATGCCACTCAACATACCCCCAAACTTGAATCGATGCTTGTCCTCAAGCATAACAGACTCAAAGAACAAGAAATAAAAAATGCATGAATGCTACTATATGAATGCAACAATCCCACTAGAATAACTCAACTACTCAACAAGCGACATATCAACAAATACATTTACTCACATGAAGATCAATCAAATCATACAAATCAACGTACAAACTAGAGACGTGCGTGTGTGAAGATGCTTACAGATATACTACCGCAACTAGATCACTAATCATGACTCACTAATCATCAAGGCAATCGCAAGGTTATAAATAAAATAAAAAGCTAGACTCAAAATAACTTATAACACTTCAATTCTTATATTGGAGTTTTAAATGGATTCAAGCTTTTATTCAAAACAAAACAACACATATATGCTTATTTGACCATGCAATGACTGAGGTCCACAAAAGACTTATACAATAGTACCCATGTAGCGAGCGTTAGGTTAGCGGATCCCAGACTATAAAAGCCTTAGGTCACTAGGCACAAAGTCCCTTAAGAACTTAATAACTCGAGTACTAAAGAGCCCACTCGTGATCAATTATACATAACACTTATTCTCTTTTTTTTCTTTTTTCTTTCTTTTCTCCTTTTTTTCTTTTTTTTTTCTTTTTCTGAACGAGTGTGTTTCGCTCCATCTCGTTCAACCCTAGACTACTCATATAAATATGAGCCGGCTACTAGCCATTTGACACCTAGCCACAACAACTAGCAATGAAATCCAATTATTCTCTAATTTCTAAAAATCCATGTTATTTTCTTATTAAGAAAATATCCTAAATTTTAAATATAAACAAGCGATTAAACCTCGACAAACAAACAAACTATGATCATGATCTAACACTTAAGCTACCTATAAGACTTAGTGAAATACAAGTGTCTCTAACATGCAAATCAACTTAATATGACTTATCATCTCTACACACAACATTACTACACTAGCATCAATATCACAAGTCAACTGGAAAAATTATCTAAGGGGTCATGTTATAATGCAAATGCATGAACTATATGAACAAACTAACATCAAAACTATCAAAAAATAAAAAAAACTGCATGGCAAATTATGCAAACTATATGAACTAAACTATCATGAATATGCAACTATATGAGACACACACAAACTATTCCTTCAACTACTACCCCCAAACTTAAAATATTCACTGTCCTTAGTGAAGGTAATAGTAAGGAATTCAGGCATACCTAATCAGAGTCAGGCTCCTCACCCTCAACGGGTGGAGTGTCAGGTGTGTCCAGAGGCGGATACACGGAATCCTCACCAAAAACTGGCCACTGGATGTCAACACCGGTGGCTCTAAAAGTTGTCCCAAGTGCTTGGGTGAGATCACATGCGAACCTGCTGTGGATGTCATGCATAGCATCCATCCTCCTCGCCAGACGCCTGTACTACGTCATGCTCAAACCAGCTCCCATATCAGCTCCTTCCTCCTTCTCTCGTGCCTGCTGCGATGGTCCTCCTTCATCTCCTAGCTGAGATCTTCATGCAATCATGCTCGCCTGACCAGCAGCTAGCCTCTCACCAGGTAGGTGGTCAAAAGAATACCCAAGACCCTTCAGATTGGGCTTGCCTCCATCCAATTCCTGCATTGTAGCCAAAGTAGTGTTGTAGATAAGAGCACTCGGAAGATGTAACTGCTCATGTGCGGACCAATGCACACCAACTGCCACGCACAGCTTCGTCACCACAGATGCATACGGAATAGACCCTGTAGTGCTCCCCCTCAATAACTTCAGAATCCCCTGATAGATAACCATCCCCAAATCTATATAATCACCCTGCAGAATGCCCCATAACAGCCATGCACGCGCAAGTTCTAAACCTCAAGATCCATTGTCACTTCACAAGAGATCAACACCCTATCTTATATGTTCGCGACACACATAAGACGAATAAGCGCAACCTATGCTAGATAACATACAATCATCACACACTAAGATATTAAACAACTAACTAAAGAATTCCATAGTAAATCTGTTACGACCCCATGATCACGATTAGCCCATGATAGAACTCATCGTCACCATTGGTTCATAGGAAAACATGATAATAACACATAAGAATAACTAATAAAAATACTTATTAAAACCAGAGTACGTCACAAGAGTAATAAGGTTCAAAGTAAAGAAAACTAGCATCCACTGATACAACGAATAAAAGAATCACAAGAAAACTATGCTTCCTCTTCTTCGTTGCGATGTGCTAAAATGGTCTTCTTCCTTCTCTCCTTGCTCCTTGATTGATACCACGATTCATATGTGAAACGTCTCTGAAAATTACTTATATAGAAGCCCCAGAAGTCCCAGCTATCTCAGAAGTCAGAAGTCCAACCGAATCATGAGACTAAAAATCAGTATTTTAATTTACGCCCCTGAGCGGCCGCCCAGCAATCCTGAGCGGGCGCCCAGCTTCCTGAGCGGCCGTCCAGCCAGGCTGAGCGGCCGCCCAGCACCTTACTGGAAAAAACTTTATTCTGCTCCCGTTTTCTGCTGCGTTCTGCTCCTAACTTCCCAATTCCAATGCCAAGCACATACCTAGGCTTATTCCTGATGAAATCTCTCCACAAATGCAAGTAATACCCTGAAATGCACAAACACTAGAAAAATGCATCAAATACATAAAATACTTGATTTCAAGACATCAATTCAAGCCATTATAAGACGTTCTAAGTTGTATAAATGCATGAATAAAAACATGCGAAGAATACAAAACAAAAACATGCATGAATGCAATCTATATGAAATGCAGCGATCCCCTTCACAATAACTAAACCAACCAACTCATAACATCTCGACAAATGCAATTAGGCGAATAAAGATCAATCAAATCATACAAACTAACATACTACCAGAAATGTGGTGTGTGCGGATGCTTAACAGATATGCTTCGAAACTAGATCAATTATCATAACTCGACTATCCTCAAGGCAATCACATGATTATACGAAGAATAAATTCTAGGCACAAAATGACTTATAATACTTCAAAATTACTGGAACTTATTACGGAATCATGCTTTTTATTCAACACAACAACAAATGCTTATTTGACCGTGTAATGAGTGAGGTCCACAATAGACTTATGCAATGACATCCATTTAGCGAGCGTTAGGTTAGCGGATCCCAGACTATAAAAGCCTTAGGTCACTAGGCACAAAGTCCCCTAAGAACTTAATAACTCGAATACCAAAGAGCCCACTCGTGATCAATTATGCATTAACTCTTATTTTTTTCTTTTTTTCCTTTTTTTTCTATTTTTTTCAAATTTCTGAGCAAGTGCGTTTCGCTCCATCTTGCTCAACCCTAGACTACTCGCATAAAAATACGAGCCGGCTACTAGCCATTTGACGCATAGCCACAATTAGCAATGAATTCAAATTTTTACTCCATTTTTTTTCTTTTCATGCCTTTTATCATTAAGAACCTATCATAAATTCTAAGCATAATCAATAGATTAACCTCAAAAACCATCAAACCATGACAACAATCTAGTCCTTAAGCATACTCTAAGACTTAGTGAAATTACAAGTGTTTCTAGCATGCATGTCAACCTACAAGACTCAACATCACTCTAACGCTATCACTACACTTGCATCAATATCACAAATCAATCGGTAAAGCAACGCAAAAGGGATCATGGTATATGCATGAGCTAAATGACATGATAAATAAAGCTATAAAATAAAAAAAAACTATATGGAAAAAATATGCAATTATATGAACTAAACTATCATGAATATGCAACTATATGACACATACATAAAAAAATATTCCTTAACTACCACCCCCAACCTTAAAATCTTCAATGTCCCCAGTGAAGGTAGTAGAAAGGAACACAGGGTAGCCCTACTCGGAGAAATCATCATCATCACCCTCAGAGGGTGGAGTATCAGGAGGCGGATAAGCAGAGTTCTCACCAAAAACGGGCCACTGGATGTCAGCTCTAAGGCCTCTGAAAGAAGTCCCAAGTGCAAGGGTGAGCTCCTGAGCGAACCTACTCTGCGACTCATACATCGCATCCATCCTCCTCGACAGCCTTCGATACTGGGCATCAGCCATCCCAGCACCCTCCTGAGCTCTAGAAGAGCCTGTCTCATCACGATTCGGCCTAGCCATGGTAGCACCAGCTGCTGGACGTCCTTCAAGAAGACGATAACCCAACCCATGCTCCTCGGGCTCTCCACCTGTCCACTCCTATATCGCTTTCAGAAGGCCAATGAACTTCCACTGCTCGCTCAATCAATAGGAGCGGTCGGCATCTGCAACTGCTCGTGAGAAGGCCAATGAACTCCCACTGCTTGGCATAACTTCGTGACAGTAGATGCATAGGGAATGTTCATGTGCTTCGGTCCCCTCAAAAACTTCAAAATCCCTTGGTAGATGAACTCACCAAGGTCCACATAATACTCCTCATTCAAAATACCCCATAACAACCTTGCTCGCTCAACTGTAACCTCATGTGCATGTGAAGTAGGCAGAATATTAGAACAAATAAAGGCATTCCATGCACGGACATACCTATTCATCGCAATCGCCGGAAAAGAACGATACTCATTAGTTCCCGTCTTGAACTTCCAAACTGTGCCCGGCTGACAGAGAGTAGCACAAATCAAATCCAAATCAAAGTCCTCGGGGGTCTTCTCATTCCAATTCTCCTCTGTGGGCTTCCGATGTCACTGTCCAATCACACGATAAATCACCGCGGCCTGATAATCAACTGTAAGCCCACAAACAATAGCAAACCCATTCTTTTCAGCCTTTGTGTTCGCATAAAACTCGCGAACCACGCTCATCAGAACCGCCTCCGGCGACTCACAAAAAGAAATCCACCCCTTTTCAGCAATCATCGGCAATAACTCACCATCCCTCCCCGATGGTAAGAATCCCCTCTCCTTTAAAATCGGCTTAGCAAAAAGCCTAGTATACTCCTCCTCAGAAGCCCTATCAAACAAACGAGGTCTCACAGCAGTTCCCCTTGAAGAATCAGCAGTAGGAACAGAGCTGCTGCTATCAATAGTTCGGGTCACTTGGGTGCCATTGAAACTGAGAAAAAATGTTTAAGAGTTGTGTTTTGAGTGTAGGAGAGAGTTTTAAAGTTGAAAGTATATGGGAGTGTATATGGAGGAGTTGTATGTATATATAGGGTAGGAATTAAGGTTAAAAATTGAATAGGAGTGGGGTTGTGAGGAAAAAATGTGGGTTATGGGAAAAGAAATCGTGGGTTATGGATTGTATTTTTGTTTTTGAATTTTTCTGATTTTTTTTGAATTTTTTAGAAGGCAAAAATTATTTCCAACAGTAGGGGGCTGAGCGGCCGCTCAGCAAAGCTGCGCGGGCGCCCAGCATCCTGAGCGGGCGCCTAGAGGGTTTTTGGAAAATATTTTTTCTTGCCCAATTTTTCTGATTTTTTTGTGGTTTTGGATAGGTTACTAACTTCTAAGGGTTCCTATAGTCACAAATCTTGGGTTGCCTCCCAAGAAGCACTTCTTTTACGTCATTAGCTTGACGTAGAGTACCTCGATCAAGTTGACAATAAAACGGCACTAACCACTTCCTGGTTTGCCGTGTCCCCATAGTAATGCTTCAATCACTAACCATTAACCTTGAATGCTTGGCCCAGATCATTCTTAAAAGTCTCCACCGCTCCATGTGGAAATACAGTTTTGACAATAAAAGGTCCAGACCACCTTGATTTCAACTTTCCAGGAAAAAGTCGGAGACGAGAGTTGAATAAAAGAACTTGTTGCCCCGACATCAATGACTTAGGATATAGCTTCCTGTCGTACCACCTTTTCACTTTTTCCTTGTACATTTTGTTGTTCTCGTACGCTTGGAGTTGAAATTCATCAAGTTCATTTAACTGAAGCATTCGCTTCTTCCCAGCTGCATCTAGATCAAGGTTCAACTTCTTCAACGCCCAATAAGCCTTATGCTCAAGCTCCATAGGTAAATGACATCCATTACCATACACAAGTTGAAATGGGGACATCCCAAGTAGAGTCTTGTATGCTGTTCTATAAGCCCAAACAGCTCCATCGAGCTTTAAAGATCAATCATTCCTTGACGGACAAACAACTTTCTCTAGAATGTGCTTGATCTCTCTATTAGACACTTCAGCTTGATCATTCGTTTGCGGATGATAGGCAGTAGTAACACGATGATTCACATTATAGCGCTGCATCATAGAAGTGAACTTACGATTGCAGAAATGCGACCCTTCATCATTTATGATTACTCGTGGTGTTCCAAACCTTGTGAAAATCTGCTTATGAAGAAAATTCAACACTACCTTTGCATCATTCGTCGGTAGAGCCTTGACTTCTACCCATTTTAGACATAATCAACTACCAGTAAGATGTACTGATTATTGCAGGACGAGACAAATGGTCCCATGAAATCGATTCCCCAAACATCAAAAACCTCGACTTCAAGCATCACATTTAACGGCATCTCATCCTTCCTCGTAAGATTCCCCACTCTTTGGAAATGATCACACCTTAAAATGAACTGATGTGCATCCTTAAACAAAGTAGGCCAGAAAAAACCTGCTTGCAGAATATGAGTTGCTGTCTTTTTACCACCATAATGTCCACCATAAACTGTGGAATGGCAGTCTCGTAATATTCCCTCCGTCTAACAGAATGGGATACATCTCCTGATGGTCTGGTCAGCTCCCTGTCTAACCAAATATGGTTCATCCTGTTGGGAACCACGGACTTAGGGTGTTACTACGTTTTACGATAAAGATTACGAAAAGAGGATTACCTTGTTAATGGTTGATTCCACGCTCTTCTATTGTATTCCCAAATTCCCTTGAGCGAAGTGTGGCCTCCGTCTTCTCAAGTTATCCTCTCTTCTTGCTCCTTGGTGGCTACAATATGTTTTCACACAATTTCCAAGCAAGAAGAGAATAAGAATATATATAGGCTACAATAGGGACCATGGATAATTAGGTTGGGCCAGAATAAATTATGCCAGAATAAATTCCACCTGCAGGGTTTCACATAATTAAATCTTTTTGAGCTTTCAAGGGGACATCATTAACCCGAATATTATCAGGACATGGATTCCTTCAATAAATAATATCCACCATGTATATAATTCCATCACCCAAAATATAATGATATAATTCAAAAGAATTATTTCATATATAAATCAAAGCATGTAAATAATATACACGTGTCAATTACTATTTCCGGATTAAGAACCTAAGCATTAATAATAACATAGAATCTTAGTTCTCCTTCTTAATCAGTATTAAGGGAACAATTCTAAATTTGATCCTGTTCAATATACACAAAGTATACTAGTATTATTTATTAGTCAATATAAACTAATCTAAATAATACTACAGCCATACCAGTGGATTGTCCAACACCACCTGTGCTGTGAACCTTATTATATTATATAACCGTATTTAACAATCTAATATTCTGTATCCCATTTGATACTAGATTGTTCACAATATATAATATTAGACAACATGTAAACATTCAAATGATTCTCAAATAAACTGGCCAGAAATAAATGTACATACTTCAAATAAATATTTTCAGTATACACTAACAATCTCCCACTTATACTCAAAATATTCTATGTGTACATCAGTGTTTATTTAATCCACTATTACATAAAAATCTATGTGTCCATCCATCTGACTCCTATCGCTTCCACATGCTTGTCAAAAACCTTGGTTGGCAAGCTCTTTGTGAAAGGATCTGCTCGGTTATCTTCTGATGATATGTGAGCCACAACTATATCCCCTCGCTTTACGATTCCTCGTATGAGATGATACTTACGTTCAATATGTTTAGCTGCTTTGTGGTCTCACGGTTTCTTTGAATTTGCCACAGCACCAGTGTTATCACAATACACCGTCAAGCTCCTAGGCAAATTAGGTACCACATCTAAGTCCAAAAGGAGGTTCCTGAACCATACAGCCTCCTTGGCAGCCTCAGAGGCCGCCACGTACCCGGCCTCCATGGTGGAGTCTGCAATGCATTTCTGCTTTACACTCCTCCATATTACGGCTCCACCTCCCAAAGTAAAAACATATCCCGAGGTTGATTTCCTCTTATCCCTATCTGATTGGAAATCTGAATCAGTATATCCCAAAGGAAATAGATCTGAGGCCTTGTAAATTAACATATACTCCTTAGTCCTTCTCAGGTACTTGAGTATAGTTTTTATTGCACTCCAATGTTCCTGACCTGGGTTCGACTGATATCTACTAACCATGCCTACAGCAAAGCAGATGTCAGGCCTCGTACATAACATAGCATACATTAAGCTTCCATATGCCGAAGCATAAGGAACTGCTTTCATGCTCTCTATATCCTTAGGTGTCGAAGGACACTCCTTCTTAGATAGAGCAACTCCATGCTTAAAAGGTAGAAACCTTTCTTGGAGTTCTGCATGTTAAAACGAGCTAATACTTCATCAATGTAGGGCTCTTGAGATAAAGCCAACATCCTTTTCTTGCGATCCCTTATAACTTTGATCCCAAGGATGTATGCCGCTTCACCTAAGTCCTTCATGTCAAATTGTTTGAACAACCATGCCTTTACTGATGACAACATCTCAACATTATTTCCAATGAGTAAAATATCATCTACATATAGTACTAGAAAAACCACTGCATTACCTTCACTTCTCTTATACACGCACGATTCGCTTGGACTTTGATCAAATCCATATGACTGGACTGCCTGATCAAAATAAATATTCCAGTCTCTAGAAGCTTGTTTAAGTCCATAAATAGACCTCTTAAGCTTACATACCAGATGCTCTTGGCCTTCTTTAATGAATCCTTTTGGTTGCTGCATATAGATGGTTTTTTCAAGACTTCCATTAAGAAAAGCTGTCTTGACATCCATTTGCCAAATCTCATAATCGAGATGAGCTGCTATAGATAAAAGAATACGGATTGACTTAAGCATGACTACCGGTGAAAAGGTTTCCTCATAATCGATACCTTCTTTCTGAGTATACCCTTTCGCAACAAGTCTTGCTTTCCATGCTTTCACCTTTTTATCTTATCCCCTCTTTTTCTTGTAGATCCACTTACATCCAATAGGTTTTATACCTTTGGGTGGTTCCACGAGCTCCCAGACCTGATTAGAATACATTGATTCTATCTCAGATTCCATCGCCTTTTGCCAAAGATCTGCATCTTTGTCTTGTGATGCCTCTTCGTATGTACGGGGATCATCATCATATTCACCAGAGATCAAGTCTGAAGACTCTCCCAAAAACATGAATCTATCAGGCTGTTGAACAACCCTCCCACTACGACGAGGCACTGGTGCGGTTTTAGTGATAGGTTGTACATTATGTTGTGGTTGTTCTACTTGTACTACAGCTTCATGGGTATTATTTGTCCCTCCCACTAGTTCCTCTAAAACGACACTACTCATGGGTTTGTGATTCATTATATATTCCTCCTCTAAGAATCTTGCATTGGTGCTAACAATGACATCCCGATTCTTCGGACTATAAAATAAATATCCTTTCATTCCCATGGGGTAGCCTACAAACAACTTTACTTCTGTACGAGATTCTAACTTAGTCGCGTTCTTGTTCAGCACATGTGCTGGACAACCCCATATTCGAATATGTCTTAGACTCGGTTTATCCCCGGTCCACAATTCTAAGGGGGTTTAGGAACCGACTTAGAAGGTACTAAGTTCAGAAGATAAGCTGTTGTTTCTAAGGCATGTCCCCAAAATGACTTGGGTAAATACGAATAACTCATCATCGATCTAACACTCTCTAAAAGAGTCTGGTTCCTTCTCTCTGCTACACCGTTCTGCTGGGGTGTGCCTGGTGCAGTTAACTGGGATTCTATCCCATTTTCTGATAAATATTCCCTAAATCCTCCAAGCAAGTATTCGCCACCACGATCTGATCGCAGTGACTTGATACTTTTATTAAGTCGCTTCTCCGTTTTAGCTTTTTACTCTTTGAACTTATCAAAGCACTCAGACTTACGGCGCAACAAATAAACGTACCCATATCTAGAATAATCATCAATGAAAGTGACGAAATATTCATAACCACCTCTTGCTTGGATATTCATGGGTCCACATAAATCAGAGTGAACCAATTCTAACAGTTGTTTGGCTCTATTCCCTTTTGCCTTAAAAGGCCTATTAGTTATTTTACCTTCCAAGCAGGATTCACAAACTGGAAATGGCTCCACTGCCAATGAGCTTAAAGGCCCGTCTACTACCAGTCTTTGAATCCTCCTCAAGTTAATATGACCTAATCTCAAGTGCCAAAGATATGTTTGGTTCAAACTAGAAGGTTCCTTTCTTTTAGTGGAGTTAGAAGATGTGTTGTTCAATTCCCTAAATTGCAGTTGCAGTGCAGGTTGACTAGGATTAATTATATACAAATTATCTTGCAATGTACCAGAACATATAATTCGTTTATTCATCATAATAGAAACATTACGATCCAAACAAACATTATAACCATCCAAAGCAAGTTTAGAAACCGAAATTAAATTCCTTCTAAAAGAAGGTACATAAAGACAATTGTTCAAAACCAAAATCCTATCAGAACCAAAAGATAAATGAATAACTCCAACTGCAACTACTGCTACTTTCGTAGCATCTCCCATGAACACGTATATCTCACCATCTCTAAGCATTCTGGATAGTTGGAACCCCTGCATAGAATTACAAACATGATCAGTGGCTCCTGTATCTACACACCAAGCGCTCGTAGATATAGCCGCTATAAATGTTTCTGTAACTAGAGAAAGAGACATACCAGTATTGTTTGTCTTCTTAGGAAGAGGACAATCCTGTTTCCAGTGACCTGACTATTTGCATCTGAAGCACTTTCCCTTAGGCTTTTTCACACCACCCTGAACTCCCACTACCTTCACAGCTTTCTGTGTCTGAGCCTTTTTCTTCTTCTTAATACCTTTCGGCTTAGAGGAAGAACCTTTCTCAGCCACATTCACTTGAACACTCTGCCGAAATAATCCTTCAGCTGCCTGAAGTTCTGTCAGCAGTTACGCGAGACTATATTGCCTCTTGTTCATATTGTAATTCAAGCGGAACTGCTCAAAACTCTTGGACAAGCTCATAAGGATAATGTCAATCCGGGTTTCCCCGTCAAGTTCAGCACCAAGGATCTCTATCTCATTCAGATGCGACATCATCTTGAGAACATGATCCCTTACAGGTGTGCCTTCAGCCATCTGAGTGTTCATTAAAGCCTTCATGGCTACTTGCCTAGCAGCCCTATTCTGATCTCCAAAAAGTTCCTTGAGATTAAAGAGCATATCCGAAGCAGTGGCCATAGACTGATGCTGATGCTGCAAAACACCCGACATTGCTGCCAGAATGTAACATCGCGACATCTCATCAGCCTTAATCCACCGTTTATAATACTCTTTCTCATCTTCAGGAGCATCAGCAGCAGGCTGTTCAGGCTTGGGTTCATAAGTGCAAAACTTGTACTCCTCAGCAGTCAACACAATGTCCAAATTTCGTTTCCATTCAATATAGTTAGGTCCGGTAAGTTTGTTATCCTTAAGTATGGTGAATAGTGGATTAAAGCCCATTTTATCCTGAGAATCATGCATAAAAACATCACATAAATAAGGGTGCATTAATTATTAAGATCTAAATTATTAAAATTTAATGCACTAACATCTAAACACCATAAGCTTCTGGTACGCCACGATGTGTGACATGTATACCACCTAATTTTGTTTAAATGTTACTTCGGTCCTATTACTAAACAATATGCCACGTTGGGGTGGACTATATTATTTTTCATAGCTAAGTGTATACCATCATCAAATTTTAAATTATTCGAAATCTATGGAACTTGGTACGCCACGATGGGTGGCGTGTATACCTTCCAATATTCGTAATTTTGCCTTGAATAGAATACTTCAATTCAATATTCATCAATGGTTTGATTTCCAGATAGTGGAGGAGTCACATCGGTCTCGCTTAAAATCCACAGCCTTACAAGTTCGATGAACCCGTTTTTGACAAAATCGCCCCAAATCAGAAATAAAGAAAATCCGTATTTATTCCTTTCAAAATCTATTAATTTAAGAAGTTTGTTCTAGTAATTTCTATAACATTCTAGACACCATAAATTACATGCCATGATGGGTGACGTATATATAATTTATATTCGTCTTTATGTTAAATTACATACAAACAATAATGGAGACCATGGGATTTAATTTCATATTAATTCCCTCTCCCACTTAGAATTTTTATTAAAATTGAGGAATTTTAAAATTAAATGGGGCCCTATGTCGTTACAATTATGTCTAACATGCATTCAAAATACACACATAATTTTAGCAACATATAATATTTAATTAAAGCAATAAATAAAATTTATGTCCATGTCGTCCTAATTATGTTAAACATGCAATTTTAAAGGAATTACACACATAATTAACGACACACATAATCAATAAATTTAAAGCAATAATTAAAAAATTAATGGAAAAAATTAAAATAAATTTTCCACTATTATGGCCCTTGAAAAAAAATCCAGCTCTCAAAAAAAATCTGCCCCAAGCGCGCCCCGACGCCCCCAGTAGCCCCAGCAGCCCCAGCAGCCCCAGCAGCCCCAGCTGCCGCAGCAGCCCCAGCAGCCCAAGCAGCCCCCGCAGCAGCCCCAACAGCCCCTTGTAATCGCACAGCGGAACAAAAAACTACCAGAATTGATTTCCGATCGCACATAACTATTACAAAATACCCGGAATAATTACAAAAAAATAGATCTAATACAAAACTAATTTTGTAAAATCTATTCTAACACGATCAACCCTCGTGTAAATTACAACCACGATTAAACCACGTGGAAATCCAAACAAAAATTAACCACGATTAAACCACGTGGGATCCAAACACATAATAAAAATATACATGGCCATAATAGTGGATTAACAACCTGCATCAAAACCAATACAAGAAAAACACTATATACACGCATATATAATTACGACATGGACATTATATCATAAAACGTAGAACCCATTACCAGGCTCTTGATACTAATTGTTGGGAACCACGGACTTAGGGTGTTACTACGTTTTACGATAAAGATTACGAAAAGAGGATTACCTTGTTAATGGTTGATTGCACGCTCTTCTATTGTATTCCCAAATTCCCTTGAGCGAAGTGTGGCCTCCGTCTTCTCAAGTTATCCTCTCTTCTTGCTCCTTGGTGGCTACAATATATTTTCACACAATTGCCAAGCAAGAAGAGAATAAGAATATATATAGGCTACAATAGGGACCATGGATAATTAGGTTGGGCCTTCTAATTACATCTTCAGCCTAGCCCAATGTAACTAAATATTAATTCAATCCACTAAAGAATTGATATTTACACTACCTTTCCTAATACCGTAATTTAATTAATTCGGTTCCAATATTATTTGCTTATTAAATTCCCCATGTTTAAAATATCATATATCCATTAATTAAATAAATTACTGATAATTTATTTAATTAATATCTTTTATCCTTGATCATCCACTCAACCTTTATTTAATTATGCCAGAATAAATTCCACCTGCAGGGTTTCACATAATTAAATCTTTTTGAGCTTTCAAGAGGACATCATTAACCTGAATATTATCAGGACATGGATTCCTTCAATAAATAATATCCACCATGTATATAATTCCATCACCCAAAATATAATGATATAATTCAAAAGAATTATTTCATATATAAATCAAAGCATGTAAATAATATACATGTGTCAATTACTATTTCCGGATTAAGAACCTAAGCACTAATAATAACATAGAATCTTAGTTCTCCTTCTTAATCAGTATTAAGGGAACAATTCTAAATTTGATCATGTTCAATATACATAAAGTATACTAGTATTATTTATTAGTCAATATAAACTAATCTAAATAATACTACAGCCATACCAGTGGATTGTTCAACACCACCTGTGCTGTGAACCTTATTATATTATATAACCGTATTTAACAATCTAATATTATGTATCCCATTTGATACTAGATTGTTCACAATATATAATATTAGACAACATGTAAACATTCAAATGATTCTCAAATTAACTGGCCAGAAATAAATGTACATACTTCAAATAAATATTTTCAGTATACACTAACACATCCAACATGTACCACTTCACCTCATGCAGAAACTTCGTTTTTTAGCTGTATTCATATTATGAGGCATATTGCTGACAAGATAGTTCACAATATCTGCGAACCATGGCTCTTCCTCCTGAATAGCGAACAACTGCTCATCCGGAAAAGATTCGTTGATCAATGTCTTATCATGTGAAGTAGAATCGGGATTCTCCAATCTAGAGAGATGGTCAGCTACTTGATTCTCAGTACCTTTTCGATCCTTGATCTCTAACTCAAATTCCTGTAGCAAGAGCACCCAACGAATAAGTCTGGGTTTTGAATCCTTTTTTGAGACCAAATAGCGAATGGCAGCATGATCAGTGAATACTGTCACCTTTGTTCCAAGCAGATAAGATCGAAATTTTTCGAAACCAAAGACTATAGCCAAGAGCTCTTTCTCAGTAGTGGTGTAGTTCATTTGAGCTCTATTTAGAGTCTTACTAGCATAGTAGACCACATGAAAAAGATTATTCTTATGCTGCCCAAGAACTACTCCCACCGCATAATCACTCGCATCACACATCATCTCAAAAGGTTCTGTCCAATCAGGTGCCGTCATAACTGGTGCAGTTATCAAACTCTTCTTGAGAGTCTCAAATGCTGCCAAGCATTCATCATCAAATTTGAAAGGCATATCTTTCTCGAGCAAGTTGCACAATGGCTTAGATATCTTCGAGAAGTCCTTGATGAAACGCCGATAAAAACCCGCATGGCTAAGAAAGCTACGGATTCCTTTCACAGAAAGAGGTGGTGGAAGATTTTCAATGACTCCCACCATGGCTTTGTCCACCTCAAGACCCTTGCTAGAAACTTTATGCCCAAGGATGCCGATAAAAACCCGCATGGCTAAGAAAGCTACGGATTCCTTTCACAGAAAGAGGTGGTGGAAGATTTTCAATGACTCCCACCATGGCTTTGTCCACCTCAAGACCCTTGCTAGAAACTTTATGCCCAAGGATAATACATTCACGCACCATAAAGTGACATCTTTCCCAATTGAGCACCAAATTAGTTTCCACACCCCTTTTGAGCACCGCACGAAGATTATTCAAACATTCATCATACGAATGTCCAAAGACGGAGAAGTCATCCATGAACACTTCGACATTGTTTCCAATTATATCAGAGAATATAGCCATCATACATCTCTAAAAAGTGGCAGGTGCACCACATAAGCCAAACGATACTCTACAAAAAGCAAATGTGCCGAATGGACAAGTTAAGATAGTCTTTTCTTGATCTTCTGGTGCAATGCAAATCTGATTATACCCCGAATAGCCATCCAGAAGACAATAATACTCATGACCAGCCAACCTGTCAAGCATCTGATCAATAAATAGAAGAGGGAAGTGATCATTTCTCGTGGCTTTATTCAACTTTCTGTAATCCATGCATACCCTCCATCCTGTGACTGTTCGAGTGGGGATGAGCTCGTTCTTCTCATTTTCTACCACAGTAATACCTCCTTTCTTAGGTACACATTGCACGGGGCTCACCCAAGAACTGTCAGAAATAGGATATATGATTCCTGCATTCAGCCACTTCAGAATTTCTTTCTTCACTAATTCTTTCATGATAGGATTAAGTCGTCGCTGTTGCTAAACAGTTGGCTTACTACCTTCCTCTAGCAGAATTTTATGCATGTAGTACGAAGGGCTGATCCCTTTGATATCTGCTATAGTCCACCCGATAGCCGATTTGAATTCTCTCAAGATCCTCAAGAGCTTGTCATCCTCACTACCTATAAGGTCATATGCAATAATAACAGGTAAAGTAGATGCATCACCTAAAAAAGCATACCTCAAGTGTTCAGGTAATGGTTTAAGCTCCAAAGCAGGTGCTTCCTCAATAGATGGTTTGAGCTTTCCTTCAGCATTCTTGAGATCAGAAGTACCCAGAGATTCAAATGGCATGTCTAGCTTTCGCCTCCAAGGAGAAGCATTTAGATATTGTAGTTGCTCATTGCCATCCTCATCGTCACTATCAAAGTCCCCCACCAAGGCTTTCTCTAAGGCATCAGACATTAGCATATGATCAAGTTCTGAAGTGACCGCAGAATCAATCAAATCCACCTTTAAGCACTCCTCGTCTTCTGTAGGGAATTTCATCGCCTTGAATACATTGAATGTCACATCCTGATCCTGCACCCTCATAGTAAGTTCACCTTTCTGTAAATCTATCAAGGTACGGCCTGTAGCCAAGAAAGGTCTTCCCAAGATTATGGGAATCTTCTTATCTTCCTCGAAATCCAAAATGATAAAGTCTGCAGGGAAGAAGAACTTATTCACCTTTACTAACACATCCTCCACTATGCCTCGTGGATATATAATAGAACGATCAGCCAATTATAGAGACATGTAGGTGGGCTTTGGATCAGGCAAATTCAACTTTTTGAAGATAGACAATGGCATCAGATTGATGCTTGCTCTCAAATCGCATAGGCATTTGTCGAAAGATAACTTGCCAATGGTGCAAGGAATAGTGAAGCTACCTGGATCTTTAAGCTTTGGAGGTAATTTTTGTTGCAGCACAGCACTGCACTCTTCCGTTAGAGCAACGGTCTCAAGGTCATCCAGTTTTACCTTCCTTGAAAGAATACTCTTAATGAATTTTGCATAACTAGGCATTTGTTCCAGAGCCTCAGTGAAAGGTATGTTGATGTGAAGTTTCTTGAACACCTCCAGAAACTTACCGAACTGCTTATCCAGCTTTTGTTGTTGCAATCTCTTAGGGAAAGGTGGTGGAGGATAGAGCTATTTCTCCCTTGTATTACCCTCAGGCAGAGTGTATTCAATAGTAGTCTTCCTTGGTTCCGCCACTTTCTCCTTTTGCTTCTCTTCTTTATCAACAACTTCAGCTTCTCTGTCTTTCACTTTTTCAGCATCAACAACTTTTCCAGACCTTAAGGTAGTAGCCTTGACTTGCTCTTTAGCTTCCTTCCTGCCTGGCACTTCAGTATCGCTAGGAAGTGTGCCAGGTTGATGATTGAGCACTGCATTGGCTATTTGACCGATTTGATTTTCCAAGGTCTTGATAGAAACAGCCTGACTTTTGCACAACAGCTTGAGCTCCTCGAAATCAGCACTGGAAGGTGGAGCAGCACCTCCTTGTTGAGGATATGATTGCCTGTGAGTGTAATGCTGTGGTTGCTGGAATCCAAGTGGATTAAACTGTTTACTTACGCCTTGCTGATATGGTTGCTGAATAGCATTCTGATTATTGCTCCAGCTGAAATTGGGATGATTTATGTTGTTAGGATGATAAGTAGCTGGCACGGGCTATTGCAATCGTTGATAATTGTTCACATACTGAACAGATTCATTAAAGAGAGAACACTTATCCGTAGTATGAGAACCTGCACAAAGCTCACATACCATAGCTATCTGATTACTCCATAGGTGGCTAAAGAATTGACCTTCAAAGACAGTGCTTGGAGCTGCGCTGCAATAGCTGTAGTTGCATCGACTTCCAGAATACCTGCTACCTTCCCAGGCATCATCCTTTGAGTTGGGTTTTGATGCTCATTTGCAGCCATAGTTTCAATAAGATTATAAGCCTCATGATTACTGGTTCTTTCTGCTCACTCTCTTTATCCGAATCTTCAAAATCTATCTTCTCCGGAATATCAAGAACTGAGTCTGTCTCCTCAGCCATATCTAAAGTTCTCTTGTGAGTACGAGAACGTGTTTGCATAAACGCTCGCTAAAGTACCTGAAACACAACCGGAAACAATAAGTAACACATCTTAATCAATGAGTCCTAATGACCACTGATGGTAAGTACATAAACTAAATAAATACGCCGAGTCCCCGACACCGGCGCCAAAAACTTGTTAGGCATAAAACACGCGCTAATAATTCACGCAAGTATACGCGTTCGTAAGTAATATAGAATAATTTCTAGTTCGTTCCCACAGAGTCTCAGACTAATTATGTTCAATTACACTTACTCACCAATGTATGATTACTTCTCAATGTCAAGACAATAACACTTAGATTTGATTAACTAATTATTAACTATAATTAACTACAAGAATTAAACACTTAATTGACACTTAAATTAACAATATTAAACACACATGAGATCATAACTTCATTACTACTTCCTTCAATAGTTATTGTTATTACCCTTAGCATGTAACGGTGATGATATTAATCGAACAACACGAAACTGATAAAAGCCAACTTTCGTTGTACTAATACCATTCTACCAAACATCCACAATTAAGATAGAAGTTGAATAGGCATCAATTATGTTGAGACCCTATATGTCTACAGAATTTGACAACATAATGATTTAAGCACAAATTATTCCTTATAATTACACAGGGCAAGTAAAACGGTTAGAGTACCCACTAATCATACATACACATACATGAACCTTTGCTAGCATGGCAAGTTCTAAACCTCAAGATCCACTGTCGCTTCACAAGAGATCAACACCCTATCTTATATGTTCGTGACACACATAAGACGAATAAGCACAACCTATGCTAGATATCATGCAATCATCATACATTAAGATATTAAACAACTAACTAAAGAATTTCATAGTAAATCTGTTACGACCCCATGATCACGATTAGCCCATGATAGAACTCATTGTCACCACGGGTTCATATGAAAACATGATAATAACACACAAGAATAACTAATAAAAATACTTATTAAAACCAGAGTACGTCACAAGAGTAATAAGGTTCAAAGTAAAGAAAACTAGAATCCACTGATACAACGAATAAAAGAATCACACGAAAACTATGCTTCCTCTTCTTCGTTGTGATGTGCTAAAACGGTCTTCTTCCTTCTCTCCTTGCTCCTTGATTGATACCACGATTCATATGTGAAACGTCTCTGAAAATTACTTATATAGAAGCCCCACAAGTCCCAGCTATCTCAGAAGTCAGAAGTCTAACCGAATCAGGAGTCTAAAAATCAGTATTTTAATTTACGCCCCTGAGCGGCCACCCAGCAATACTGAGCGGGCGCCCAGCTTCCTGAGCGGCCACCCAGCCAGGCTGAGCGGGCGCCCAGCACCTTACTAGAAAAAACTTTATTCTGCTCCCATTTTCTGCTGCGTTCTGCTCCTAACTTCCCACTTCCAATGCCAAGCACATACCTAGGCTTATTCCTGATGAAATCTCTCCACAAATGCAAGTAATACCCTGAAATGCACAAACACTAGAAAAACGCATCAAATACACAAAATACTTGATTTCAAGACATCAATTCAAGCAATTATAAGACGTTCTAAGTGGTATAAAATGCCATTTATCAACGCTCCACCGTAATCTCATGCACATGCGAAGATGGCATAATGTTAGCACATATAAAAGCATTCCATGCACGGGCAAACCTGTTCATGCTGGAAGCTGGTAACATAGAATACTCGGCGACTGTGCCCCTCTTGATCTTCCGGTGAGTGTCAGGCTGGCACAGAGTAGCAACAATAAGATCCAAATTAAAGTCCTCTGGAGTCTTATCATTCCAGGTGTCTTTCCCGGGCTTCCTCGCGGGATGCTCAATCACAGTCCTGATCGCTTCTGCACTATACTCCACCTTCCTCCCTCGAACCACAGTGAAGCAATTCTTCTCGGCCTTGGCGTTTGCATAGAACTCGCAACCAGTAGGTGCCTTGCAAATAGAAACTCATCCCATCTCAAGAATCATCTCCAACAGCTGACCATCCTTCCCTGATGGCAGAAAGCCTCGCTCCTTGATGATTGGCTTCAAAAGAAGCCTAGTATACTCTGCTTCAGCCTCGGGAGTAGAGAACCTTGACCTTACCCCACCCACACTTGATGAATCGGTGGTGCTGCTGCTAACTTATGTTCTTTGTCTCTTGGGCGCCATGGAAATTGATTAGAGAGAATAAGAGTTATGTTTGAGAGAGAATTTGTGTTTGAGAAGTTGTGGATTGGTGAAGAAGTTTGTGTATGGGGTGTATGTATATATAGGTGGTGAAAAGAGAATTATATATGGAATAGAAGTGGGATTTGATTATGGGAATAATGGGAGTAATGGGTTTGATTTGGAGAGGGAATTATGGGATGTGGGGGCGTAAAATTCAGTTAGGAATTGATTGTGGGACAAAATTCCCGTTTTTCCCCCTTAAACTACCTTTTAGTTTTTTCAGAGTCGGGATATGGTGCGGGTGCGCGCAGGCTTCTGAAGTTGGCCCTGAATTTTTTTTCTTTTTCTGATTTTTTTATGATTTTCTCTTTTCTTCTTGCTTCCTCTACTTACTAATGTACAACAAACTTGGGTTGCCTCCCAAGAAGCACTTGCTTTACGTTGTTAACTTGACGTATAACTTGAGATCAAACAGACAGTAAAATGGCACTAACCACATCACGGTTTGCCGTGTCACCATAGTAGTGCTTCAACCTCTGACCATTAACCTTGAATGCTTAGCCCGGATCATTCTCAAAAATCTCCACCGCTCCATGTGGAAACACAGTTTTGACAATAAACGGCCCTGACCATCTTGACTTCAACTTTCCAGGAAAAAGACGGAGACGAGAGTTGAACAAAAGAACTTGTTGCCCTGGCACAAATGAATTGAGCACTAGACCCCAATCGTGCCACCTCTTGACTATCTCCTTATACATTTTATTGTTCTCATAAGCTTGAAGTCGAAACTCGTCGAGCTCATTCAATTAAAGCATCCTCTTCTTACCAGCTGCATCCAAATACAGATTAAATTTCTTTAAATCCCAATACGCTTTATGCTCTAGCTCCACCGGAAAATGACACAATTTACCATAAACCAACTGATACGGTGACATTCCTAGCGGAGTCTTGTATGCTGTTCTATAAGCCCAAACAGCTTCATCAAGCTTCAAAGACCAATCTGTTCTCGATGGACACACAACCTTCTCTAGAATGCGCTTGATCTCTTTGTTAGATACCTCGGCTTGACCATTAGTCTAAGGATGGTAAGCCGAAACAACACGATGATTCATATTGTACCTTTTCATCATTGTAGTGAACTTTGCGGTTACAGAAATGCGACCCCTCATCACTGATTATGACTCTTGGAGTCCCAACTCTTATAAAAATCTACTTGTGAAGAAAATTAAGCACCACCTTAGCTTCGTTCATTGGCAACGCCTTAACTTCGACCCATTTCGACACATAATCAACCGCCAACAAGATGTATTGATTGTTACAAGATGAGACAAATGGCCCCATAAAGTCAATTCCCCAAACATCGAAGACTTCGACCTCGAGAAGCACATTAAGAGGCATCTCACCCCTTTTAGACATATTCCCTACTCGTTGACATCGATCATATTTCAAAACAAACTGCTGAGCATCCTTAAACAATGTTGGCCAAAAGAAACCTGCTTGAAGGATATGAGATGTTGTCTTTTCTCCATCATAATATCCTCCATAGGCCATTGAGTGGCAATCTCGCAAGATCCCCCCCGTTTCGCTGTAAGGAATACATCTCCTGATGATTTAGTCAGCTCCTTGGTGAAAAAGAAATGGCTCATCCCACATATACCACTTCACTTCATGTAGAAACTTCTTCCTTTGAGCGAAAGTAAATTCTGGAGGCATGACATTACTCACAAGGTAGTTCACAATATCTGCAAACCACGGTTCTTCTGCTTGCACTCCAAATAACTGCTCATCGGGAAGAGACTCATTAATCAAAGATTTATCTTTTGAAGTAGCAATTGGATCCTCTAAATGCGAGAGATGATCGGCGACTTGATTCTCAGTCCCCTTTCTGTCCTTGATCTCTAACTAAAACTCCTGAAGTAAAAGAACCCATCGAATCAGTCTTGGTTTCCAGTCCTTCTTCGAGATGAGATATCGAATTGCAGCGTGATCAGTGAAAACTGTCACCTTCGTCCCAAGGAGATATGATCGAAATTTCTCAAAACCATAGAAGATAGCCAAAATTTCTTTCTTAGTAGTGGTGTAATTCAGTTGAGCACCATTAAGAGTCTTACTAGCATAATAGACTATATGAAATATGTTGTTCTTGCGTTGCCCAAGAACTACTCCAACTGCATAGTCGCTTGCATCGCACATCATTTCAAATGGTTCATATCAATCAGGTGGAGTTATGAAAGGTGTCGTAATCAAGCTCTTCTTCAATGTCTCAAAAGCAGCAAGGCACTCATCATCAAAATTGAAAGGAACGTCTTTCTCTAAAAAATTGCACAATGGCTTCGAAATCTTTGAAAAGTCCTTGATGAAACGCCTATAGAAACCCGCATGACCAAGAAAACTGTGAATTCCATTAACAGATATGGGTGGAGGAAGATTTTCGATCACCCCCACCTTGGCTTTGTCCATCTCAAGACCCTTGCTAGAAACCTTGTGCCCAAAAATGATGCCTTGGCGCACCATAAAATGACATTTCTCCCAATTAAGAACCAAGTTGGTCTCAACGCACCTTTTCAATACTAAACCCAGATTATGTAAGCATTCATCCTAAGAAGTTCCAAAAACTGAGAAATCATCCATGAACACTTCTACGTTATTCCCAATCATGTCAGAGAAGATAGCCATCATACATCTCTGAAAAGTGGCTGGCGTTCCACATAGCCCAAAAGGAACTCTACGGAATGTGAAAGTGCCAAACGAACATGTGAACATAGTCTTTTCTTGATCCTCTAGGGCGATACAAATCTGATTATAACCTGAGTAGCCATCCAGAAGAAAATAGTAATCATGCCCAGCCAATCTATCAAGCATATGATCAACGAAAGGAAGAGGGAAGTGATATTTCCTTGTGGCTTTGTTAAGCTTCCTATAATCCATGCAAACTCTCCACCCTGTGACTGTTCGTGTCAGAATAAGCTCATTCTTCTCATTAGCCACCACAGTGATACCACCTTTCTTTGGCACACACTAAACCGGGCTCACCCATGAACTGTCAGAAATAGGATAGATAATTCCTGCATCTAGCCATTTGAGAATTCCCTTCTTCACAACCTCTTTCATGATCATATTTAGCCTTCTCTGTTGCTCAACAGTAGGCTTGCTTCCTTCATCTAGAAGAATTTTATGCATACAATAAGAAGGTCTGATTCTCTTGATATCTGCTATAATCCAACCAATTGCCGATTTGAACTCTCTAAGAATCCTCAACAGCTTTTCCTCATCAGTACCTGAAAGGTCATATGCAATAATAATAGGCAAAGTAGATGTTTCACCTAAAAATACATACCTCAAGTGCTCAGGTAAAGGCTTAAGCTCAAGAGTAGGAGCTTCCTCAATAGATGTCTTGAGGCATTTCAGAGAACTTTTTAATTCCTCTAATCTAAGAGATTCAAAAGGCATGTCCATCTTTCTCTTCCAAGGAGAAGCATTCAAATATTGCAAGTGCTCGTCACCCTCATCATCTTCACTATCAAAATTCCCCAGTAAGGCATTCTCTAAGGCATCGGACCTTAGAAAATGATCGAGCTCATAATTAACCACAGTATCGACCATTTCCACCTTAAAACACTCCTCGTTTTCTGTAGGGAATTTCATGGCATTAAACACATTAAAAGTCACATCCTGATCCATCACTCGCATGGTAAGCTCACTTTTCTGCACATCTATCAAGGTTCGGCTAGTCACCAAGAAAGGTCTTCCCAAGATTATGGGAATCTTCTTATCCTCCTCAAAATCAAGAATTACAAAATCAGCAGGGAAAATGAGTTTATCCATCTTGACCAATACATCCTCCACAATACCTCACGGATATGTAATAGAACGATCGGCCAACTACAAAGTCATGTATGTAGGCTTTGGATCAGGCAAGTCTAGCTTTTTGAAGATTGACAATGTCATCAGATTGATACTAGCTCCCAAGTCGCATAGACATTTATCAAATGACACATTTCCAATGGTGTAAGGAATAGTGAAGCTTCCAGGATATTTAAGCTTTGGAGGCAATTTCTGTTGCAGCACAGCACTGCATTCCTCCGTGAGAGCAACGGTCTCTAAGTCATCAAGCTTCACCTTCCTAGAGAGAATACCTTTCATAAATTTTGGGTAACTAGGAATTTGCTCAAGAGCTTCAGCAAAAGGTATGTTGATGTAAAATTTCTTGAACACCTCCAGAAACTTCGCAAACTGCTTATCCAGATTCTTCTTTTACAGCATTTTAGGAAAAGGAGGTGGAGGATAGATCTGTTTCTCCCCTGTATTACCCTCAGGAGGAGTGTGCTCAACAGTACTCTTCCTTGGTTCCACTTCGGATTCCTTCCACTTTTCTTCTTCATCAGCCTCCACTTCAGCAATTGGAGTTTTAGCTACTTCAGGATTCGCAACCTTACCAGACCTCAATGTAATTGCCTTAACATGCTCCTGAGCTTCCTTCTTGCCTGGCACTTCAGTATCTCTTGGAAGCATGCCAGGTTGGTGATTAAGTAAGGCATTCATAATTTGCCCAATTTGATTTTCCAAGGTCTTGATAGAGACAGCTTGGCTTTTGCACATGAGTCTCAACTCCTCCAATTTATATTTTTCGTTAGCTTGAGGTAGCTGTTGAAGTTGAAGTTGTTGCTTCGGGGCATATTGCGGTTGCTGAAAACCAGGAGGTTTATATTGTCTTGCTGTATATGGCTGATAAGATTGTTGTACCGCATTCTGACTGTTGCTCCAACTGAAGTTAGGATGATTGCGGTTGTTCGGATGATAAGTGGCTGGAGCTTGTTGTTGTGACCTTTGAAAGTTGTTCATAAATTGATTTGATTCGCTAGAAATAGCACACCGCTCAGTTTCATGTGCTCCCGCACAAAGTTCACAAACACTGGTAATCTGATTAATTCCAGAATTGGCCAAAGAGTCCACTTTCATCGTCTAAGCTTGTAGTTGAGTAGTTATAGAAGTAGCTTAATCCACTTCCAGAATTCCTGCTACCTTCCCTTGCAACATTCTTTGCGTAGGATTCTGGTATTCATTGGCTGCCATTAGCTCAATCAACTCATAAGCTTCATTGTAGCTTTTAGCCCATAAGGCTCCGCCAGATGCTGCATCAAGCATAGGTCTAGAATGTGCACCTAGACCATTGTAGAAATAGTTTATGATCATCCAATCAAGCATGTCGTGGTGTGGGCAGTTCCTTAGCATCTCCTTATAACGATCCCAAGCCTCACACAGAGATTTATCAGTTTGCTGAGCAAACTGAGTAAGAGCATTCCAGATTGTAGCAGTCTTCGCCATAGGAAAGAATTTAGTGAGAAACTTTTGAGCAAGATCCTCCCATTTGATGATAGGCCCCGGTGGTAGAGAATGTAACCAATACTTCGCTTTGTCCCTCAAAGAGAATGGGAATAGTCACAGCTTAATGGCATCTTCAGACACATCGTTGAACTTGAAAGTATAACAGATCTTGATGAAATCCCTGATGGGCATGTTTGGGTCTTTAGTAGGATTACCCCCAAACTGAACTGAGTTCTGTATCATCTGAATCATGCTCGACTTGATCTCAAAAGTGTTAGCCTTGATGGCTGGCCTGATGATGCTTGACTGAATGTCATTGATCTTCGGCTTAGAAAAGTCCATCAAAGCCTTAGAATTATCTCCTTGCTCCTCCATCTCTAATAAATGCGGTTCTTCGAATTTCTCTTCTTCAGCTACTTTCTCTTCGTCCTCAAAAACTTTCCCACGTTCAATTACTACTTCTTCATCGTCTTTTTCCATAATTCTCCTACGAACTCGTGAACGCATTTGTATAAACGATCGCTAGATTACCTGAAAGACAACAAGAACGAAAGAGTATGTAAGTAACAATGTCCGAGTCAATGAACTTTAACGATCACTGATGACAAACACATAAACTATTAGTTAACACTGCAGTCCCCGGCAGCGGCGCCAAAAACTTGTTAGGGCAAAACACGCGCTAATAATTCACGCAAGTATACGCGTTCGCAAGTAATATAGAATCTTTTCTAGTTCGTTCCCACAGAGACTGAATTGGTTAACTTGTGTAATTTATGCACCTATGCACTAATGATATGGCTATTATCCAATGCTAAGACGATAACAATTTTGGGTTGTTTATACTACGAATTATACTAATAATTATACAAATTATTATACTAAGAGAGTAAAGATTGTTGTGAATTATATGAGACAAATATGGGATTCAAATTCATTAAATACTTCATTCAATAGCCTTATTGTTCTTAACCTTAGCATGCAATGGTGATGACACTAATCAGATATCACGAAACTGCTAATCGCCAACTGTCGTTGCATGAAGAACATACTAACAGACATCCACAAAAGAGATAGAAGCTGAATAGACACCAATTACATTGAGACCCTACATATCTGTAGAATTTGACAACATAAAGGTTTAAAGCACAAGTTATCAATCATTATTACACAGGGCAAGTAAGATGGGTAAAATTACCTACGAATCATGCATAAAATAACACATGAACCTATGCTAGCATGGCAAGTTCTAAATCCTTAAATTCATTGTCGTTTCACTAAGAATTAACACACTATCTTACAAGTTCGCGACTCTTATAAGACGAATAAGCACAACCAATACTAGTTTATCAGACAATCACCACATACTAAGGCATACAAACAATTTAACTAAAGAAATCCATAAATAAATCCGCTACAATCTCATGATAACGATTAGCCCATAATCAGAGTCATCATCAACATGGGTTCCGATGGAAGCATGGTATAATAAACGTAGTCTTTATAACGAATTAATAAAACCAAGTACGAAACAAGAGTAAGGTTCACAAGTAAGAAAACTAGCATCCAAATACAACTTAAAACAAAGATTCACAAGTAAAAACAAGGTCTTCTTCGTCTTCGTTGAATTCGTGCTAAAAGGGTCTTCTTACGGCTCTCCTTGCGCTCTGGTACATTTCTCTATTAAAAATGACCTTATTTGAATATATATAGCAGCCCTAAACAATCTGGAAGTCTGCCCTTTTAGAATCAGAGTAGAAATAGGATTCTTGAATTCGGCACCGGCGCAGCCACGCGCTATCACAGTGCGGGCGCGCTGTCTTTCTGGAACCCCGGCACGGCCACGCGCTATCACAGTGCGGGCGCGCCGTCCTTTTGGGAAAAACTCAGATTTTATCTTTTCTTGCTGCTTCGAGTTGGCTTTCCACGAGCTTTTATTCCAACAATACCTGGACACCAAATTAGCACCAAAACAATGCTAATTTACCTGATTACCTAGATAATTCCTAAAATGCAAAAACACTAAAAAACACGTTAAAACACTTAACAACTTGAGTGCAAAAACATCAATTCGAAGCTTATTAGAGCATAATAAAGTGTCATAAATGCCACTCAACACAAACCACTGTGTGCCTGTATGATCTGGAATCATTAGAGTTGTCTTAAAATCTTCGAGAAAAATTGTACCCGTAGAAATTTCATTCCTTTCCTGCATCTGAAAATCCAGTGGTATCCTATGGAGTAAGCCTTTGAGGAAGTTCCAAAATTTTATTCTGTAGGTCTTGAAATTATTTCTATTGGAATAAGAAAACCATTATCTTCAATTTCCATGTTCGGGAATTTTATGTCTAAATAGCACATGGTCTTCGTTTCTTCGAAAGATTAAAATCAACTTTAAATCCCGGAGGAATCTAGAGTCTATCAATACTTTTCGTACCCTTAATTTAATATTTAATAGAGATTTAAATTTCCAGAATTTTTAATTTTCTTGGAAAATAAATTAATCAAAAATAAATATTAACGAAAAAATTAATTTTCAAGAATTTCGAATTTTCTTAAAAATTAAATAAAACGTAAAATATTATCGAAGAAAACTTTAAATTTAAGAATTTTAAATTTTCTAAAGAAATAAATAAATCAAAAAATAAAAAATTGGGACTACTAAATTTTACAAGGACTAACTGGCGACCACAGTTTTGCTTTGCTAACTTGCGACTCCAACAAGCACAACAAAACCAGTTGCAGGTTAGAGACTTAAAAAAATTCTAACTGGCGACCCACTTACTCTGTTAGTTGTCGCAGGTTACGTACTTAGAAAATATATATCTGCTAACCTACGACGAGAACATAATAGTATAGCTTGCCTTAGTATTTTTTGGTCTCATTCCTGTATCCTAACCTACGACTTGGTCTCTCTTCATTTGAATTAGTCTGCGCGTAACTGCAAACTGAAGTTGTTTTTCCTTATTAATTCCCACGTGTCACTGCCATTCAGCTGTTGTGCGTGGTTTCTTACCATTTCTATTACCGCGCATGAGTTCCAGTTTAAATCTCACAAAACAATCAACTGAAGCTGTTTTGCAAATCTTTAATTTGTGCGTGAAAGTTAACCAGGAGCTGCCAATTGAACTTAACAACAATAAAAAAATGGCATTCCTTATACATAACAAATGGCAGCTAAAAGTAAGAAATTGGCAGCCTTAATAATCAACCGAAAAATATTTAAATTAAAAACTTTTTATTCACTAAAATTTAAGTAGTAAATTAAATTAGTTAAATATATAAAAAAAAATTATTTAAATTAAGTTCATGCAATAAACTTAGTTAAATTAAATTTATAAAATAAATTTTCTAAATCAAATTTACCAAAATAAATTTATGTAAATGAAAAGTTAATAAAATAAATTTGTTTAAGGATCCTGGTTTGTGTATCAATCAGTCAGGCTCTGATATCAATTGTTAGGTCCCGAAGTATCGTAGAAGGGGGGGTTGAATACAATACTCACTAAATTAAAAATTCTTTCGAATCTTTTGCGGATATGAAATTTAGTGTTCGGTTAGTAGTTCTGTGTTCTTGAGCTGAATAGTATTTGGAACAGTAAAACGAGGAACACAAGATATTCGGGGAAATATATATTCATATATAAATCCGCGAGGTTTGTTCTAACACTCCGGTAAATAAATTATCCCACTACAATCTAAGAACAACAAAGTGCCTAGCTACTACAAAGATCAACAAATTAAATCTTATACAATGATCTAGCTTTTATTTGTCTAAGGATTTAATTACCGGGTAACGAATATAATGCCCCTATGAATATACAAGAGTTAAACCGGGCATTATAACGTTACTCTGGTGAGAAGATAAATGGATATACAATAAGCTTGAGCTTCTCTGTAAATCTTTGCTATTGGTTTTTTCAGCTCTCGCTGTTTTGGAGAAGAAGATAAAAACTTAGAACAATACAACTGAATTGCTGAACTAATCTGCTGCTGAGTGTAGGCTTATATCAATTCAAATGTGTGGCTAAAAATAAACCACACAAATAAATTGATTGTACAATAAAGTAGTGGTTGATGAGTTAGTTGCGTTGGGGCTTCTTTCATTTACTTGCGACTACAGGGAGAATTTGGCACTTAGTTTTATTTCCACTAAAAGTTACTTGCGACCACAGGAGCTCAATACTAGTACTTCAACAAAACTGATCAGACAAGAGTTTCTGGCGACTCCTGTTATATTACCTACGACTAAGTACAATACATGTACTTAGTTTTTTTTGTTGCAAAGATTTACTTGCGACAACAAGTACTAGTATATGTACTTGACAAAACTGTACACCCTGATTTCCTTTTTATTCTTTTCTTCTTTTTCTATTATTTTTTTTTGTTTTTGTTTTTGTTTTCTTTTTGTTTTCTCCTTTTTTTTTGTTTTGTTTTCTTTTTCTTTTTGTTTAAGTTTAAATTGTAACTAAATTAATTTATAAAATAAACTTAAATATAACTTATATAAATAAACTAATTTAGAATTATAAAATAAACTTATTTAAAGTTTATAAAATAAATCATGTTAAGTTTATTAAATAAATTATATTAAAGTCCATTAAATAAATTTATTTAAGTTAAAAATTAAACTTTGAACTTGGCCAAACCCTCTAGTTGTTTTAGCTGTATCCCCTGCGCACCTCTTCTCGTACTTTAACAGATAAACGTTCAATCCAAGTATGTTCCTCAACTCTTCTATAAATAATACCCAGATTCCTTTCACGAGCTGTTGACGCATGGTGCAACTGGTCTGGTTCACAGACAACTAACTCTGATTCAGGTCTTCGTATTATAGCCTTGATTATATTGTTAAGATTGCAACAATTTTATCACTTCGGACACTGACTATCAATAAACAAATATAATTTCACTGGAATAATTTCTGGTACTTTAGACAATGTCTTCATTGCTACTACAATCTTGAATACTTCATTCACTATTCTTCACCGACGCTTGAACATATAAATGAACTCCTGTCACTGAGTATAACTTCAAGACTGCAGCTGTCTTCTTTAACCCCTATCTATACCATATCTTCAAACTCTTTAGATTCCTATGCTTCGAACACTGTCTATCTTCAATCAATGATAATACACTAAAATCTTCTGGTAGCACTTATACACTGAATCTTTATCATTTCTGAAACCCTAAAATTCTTTAACCTTTATTCTTCACTGAGGCATGAACATATTAATGAGCTTCTTTCAGTGATTTGTAAATAGACTTCAAGCTTTCTTCTAATCTTTTGATTCTTTGTATTTTTATTGTCTTCATTTCTTATGATTTCTTGTGTAGTCATAGTATTATTAACTTATCATGTTCTAGTAATGTTCTCATATTGAATTATCATGTAACTGTTCATACAACTACGCACTCTCACCAACAACTTTATAAATTACTTTTAAGCAAATCAAGTTTTATGTTTAGACTTTGAAACTCGACAAACTATATAAAATTTGCAGTGATAATCAATTAACTGTAAAATATACAGCAAACAAATATCAAAACTTACTTGATCTGTATGATAAAAATCAAGTATTTTGTGCTACAAATATGAGTTCTTGAATGCTTAAGAACTAAGCTACTTCTTGAAAGAATACAAGAAATTCTAAACTATTTTTATTACAACTTGAATTAAGGACTCGTGACATGTTTTATAGATCAAAATGCACAGTTTATAGAAATTGCACTAAAATATACTAACATATTTTCTAAAGTCTTTTTGTCTATTTTTATTTTAAGTGCTACAAATATGCACACAATCTTCCAGGTCTGTTGCCCTCCTTTGTCCAATTCATCTTGATCTTGCACCCTTCAAACTGTATTTGTAGACTTTTTATTTTAATGATAAAATGGTTTGTTGACTGATAATCTTGAATCTTCAGGATTGATGCATTCTGTAATTGAAGCCTTTATCACGATCTTCAAAGTGTATAGAGATGTCTGTATCAAGTTGTAAAATGACTTGTTGATATCTCATCTTCTCTACATGTGTTTTGACTTGTCGATATTTCCACTTCTCTACATGTGTAAACGGATTGTCGGTATCTCCACTTCTCTACATGGGTAAATGGCTTGTCGATATATCCACTTCTCTGTATGTGAATGGCTTGTCGATATCTCCACTTTTCTACATGCCAAACTGACTTATCAACATCGCTACTTCTCTGTAGGTCAAATTGACTTCTCTACAAGTAAAGTGAATTCTCTATAGGTAAAGTGACTTCTTTATAAGTAAAGATCGACTTCTCGATATACGTCATGACATCCCTTGATCTGTGACTTCTTGACATTTGACTTAGAACATTTTTCAATATATGACATTATTCTTCACCAAGATGTTTATTTTCATTCCGAGGCATGATCGGGCTTGATCTTCTTCCAGAGACTTATTCCCAACTTGTTGGATGTTTACTAAAAAATACTTCAGTCTAGTCTATTCAACTATTTTTACATACTCAAGAAATACCAATACATATTACATAAGATTAGAAGTCATCCAAATCTAAGGATTATTAATGTGACCTAGTCTTGTTATAGTAAGGCATGCCTTACACAACACTTGTTCATTTGACAAAATCTAAATTATAAAATAAGAGAGACTGTGGTTGGAATTCACTTATGGAGAAGGTTTCTTCATTTTGTGGAGAACATGATATTGCAATTCTAGACATGAAAAATTCTTATACTCTGTGGGGTCGTTCAAAATATTCGAAGATAATTATGAAAAATAAGCATCACTTTCGGGTTGAGGTATTTTTAAAAGTACTTGACAAACAACTCTTTGAGGTAAACAACTATTTTGATGAGATTAATACAAAATTGCTTATTTGTATGGCTTCACTAAGTCCTAGGAATTAATTTTATTATTTTGAAAAAGAGAAGATTATGAGGCTTGCTACTATTTATCCCCTTAATTTCTCACAATATGAATTGATTAATTTGGATTTCAACTTGACATGTTCATTAATTATATACGAATGGACAACAAATTTTTAAATTTGACAGAACTTAATGAGTTATCTTGGAAGCTTGTAGAGACAAGGAAACATCTTACGTGACCTCATATTAATTGTTATTGAAATTAGTGTTGACTCTTCTTGTAACAACTGCAAGTGTAGAAAGATTTTCATCAATGAAGCGTGTCAAGAGTAGTGTTCGTAATATATAGTATTTGGGATGAGTTGCTTAATGATTGTTTACTGTATTTTATTGAAAGAGATTTAACTTCTAATATAAGTAACGATGTTATAATACATTGTTTCCAATTGATGAAAACTAGTATGGGAAACATATAAGTATTATTTGACAATATGATTAAGTTTTATTTGTGCATTTTTTTCCTTTTTACAATTTGTACCCTGATTTCCAAATTTTGGAATCGTCACTGCCCCCGCATCTTCACACTATTAGTATCTCAAATCTATTTTTTTAATATAATTTATGTTTAAATTTCCTAGTGATTTAAATTTAAATATTGATGATTTGAGTTGAATATCGGTAATCGTGCTTTGATTTTTGTGATTATGTTAATTTAAACGGTGGTAATGTTGTCCTGTTATTCTAGATTTTGGATGGTGTATATTAATAGTAATATAAATGTTAATACTTGATAACGATAGCAGTGACGATAGAGTGATTGTTGATACTTATAATTATAGCAGTGTGAATACGGTAGTATTAATGATGGAGGCTGGGTTGTAGCGATGGTGGTGGCTATATAAAAAATTATACCATATATGTAATTTATATTAAATTAGGTAATAAGGTATTTGATATCGATGGAAAATACATCATAAAGACACATTAAATGTCGCATTAATTACATTTAGGCTTCTTGTCTGAAGTACAGTACAGACCTGTCTGGTTCGAGCTCTAGCAGACTCAAGACGGCTCATGTAGGAAAGGACCACCATTTGAGGTCGTCAATGTCTACAAACACAAGTTGTTCACGGACTAGGCCCAATACGGCTGGAAGAGCAGAGACATGTGTCCTAAACAGACTCAAAGTCCTACACAGAAGTAACTAGAGTTCCTTCCCTTATAGGACTCCTAATCACCATCTAAGTTGGAAACTTGTCCATTAAGTCTCCCAACACAAGTCTAACCTTAGACTCACCTCTATATAAAGAGATCTACCCCTCAACCTAGAACTACGTTTTTGGCTTGATTCTCTACCACACAGAGATACGTAGGCATCTTGCAAGTACCGATATTCCCGAACGCAAGAGAAGCCATTAAAGCTCGAAGCTTACAAACCCTAGCATTAAATACTAACGCACTCTAGTTTTATTCCATAACATTTGGCGTCGTCTGTGGGAAAACTACAACCATGTTGAATACACGGAGCAAAAATAATAGTGGAACAGACACTCTTGTCCCATCCCGAACAATTGCATCAGTGGTAGAAGTACCACCGCACTTAACCTATGCCTCCACCCAAGTAGGAACCCTGGTAGGGGAAACTGAGGCTCAGCCACAAGGGATGAATCTTCCGGCTCCTCAAGGGATGAATCCTCAATTTCAGCAGCTACATGCACCTGTGAATTCCAACCCACTGGGTATGAGTACTCGATGATTGTGACGACTAACCCCCCTTACGGGATGCCTCTATACCCCAAAGCTAGAGGAAGTGGACACTCTAATAGAGTGAAGTACAAGGGCGGATGCCCCCATACATACGTGGCTTGGTTCCTATTCCGGAGGATCAAGAATTCTTTGGACCTTATATCGATAGAGACTCTGAATCATCGGATGGCGATGTTGCTTCGAGAAGAAGGCGTGCTGGTAAAGAGCCGATGCCTAGTACTATGTTATATATATTTGTGATGTCATGTCTAATCTGATTTGTTTAGTTTCAGAACTTAATATCAGAACTTAACTGGAAATCAGAACTTACTGAAGACAGGAAGTTATCAGAACTTAAGCCATCTGAACTTACATCAGAACTTAAGTGTGGATACACTTCAGGGATGAAAAGCGGCTGATTTACAGGAGAGGATCTGGATTAAATAAAAGAAGATATGTTTGGAGAGTGGACAGCTAAAGGACTACAGTAGATATCTCTGATTGATGTATTTTAGGAAACAGAACATATCATATCAATTAGGAGATATCTTGTAACTGTGTAGTATATAAACACAGATTAGGGTTTACACTATATATGTTATCATTCACGAGAATATTATTCATTATAACCCTAGCAGCTCTTAGTGATATCATACATCACTGAGAGAGTAGATTAAACCTGCTGTGACAGAGTTTGATATATTGAATAAACTTAGTTTTTGTTACATACTTGTGTTTATAATCGAATTGATTGTAGATACTATATTCAACCCTCTTCTATAGTATCATTGAGGCCTAACAAGTGGTATCAAAGCCAATCTGTTAAGCTTATAAATAGTTAAGATCTAAACAAACAATCAATCATGTCTGATCAATCAAAAACACAAGACCTTCAAGAACCTGTAAAGGTTCAACCCATTTAAAACACCAGTAGATATGAAACCATCAGGGTTCCTATGCTCAGGGTGTCTGAGTACCCTGTATGGAGTATGAAGATGGCCATGTTTCTGGAAGCTACAGATCCAGAATATTTAGACAGAATTTATGATGGTCCATACAAGCCCACAAAGCTTTCTGTTGCAGTTGGGAATGAGCCACAGAAGATGATTTCCAAAGAAAAGAGAGAACTCACCACTGAAGACATCTCTTCACTAGGCAAGGATGCAAAAGTAAGACACTTGCTTCATAGTTCACTTGGCAATGTCATGTCAAACAGGATGATTGGATGCAAGACTGCAAAAGAAATCTGGGATGCATTGGAAGTGAGATGTCAAGGAACCAATGTCATCAAAAAGAACAGGAAGACAATACTCACACAGGAGTATGAGCACTTTGACTCAAAATATGATGAGTCACTAACAGATACATATGATAGATTCACAAAGCTGTTGAATGATCTGTCACTAGTGGATAAGGAATATGATCCAGAAGATTCAAATATGAAATTCCTACTAGCTCTTCCTGAAAAGTGGGATTTGAAAGCTACTACAATAAGAGACAACTATGAACTTGCTGATATGTCTCTTGATGAAATCTATTGGATGCTCAAGAATCATGAACTTGAGATGGAGCAAAGAAAGAAGTGGCATGGAGGGAAGTCTAAGACAGTTACTTTAAAGGCTGAAGAAAAGCCAGTTGTCTCTGGGAAGGCAAAAGGAAAGGCTCTCATCATACAGTCTGATTCAGAGTCATCAGATTCTAATGATGATGATGATGATGATGATTCAGAACCTGAAAATTTATCTGAAGTGGATGTTGATACAGAGATGATGCAACTGTGTGCTCTTATGGTGAAGGGTATCATAAAGATAGCCTACAAGAAATTCAGAAAGGGTAAGAAGTTTTCTAGGAAAGGTGGAAGTTCTGACAAGAAAGGGTTCAGAAAGACTGAAGGCAAAGGAGGAATGTCTGACAGAGGAGAAAACTCAAATGTCGAATGCTACAATTGTGATGAAAGAGACCACATCTCTCCTGATTGCAAGAAAGGAAAAAATGATAAAGGCCAGGCACTTATCACAAAGAAGAAAAACTGGGTAGACACTTCAGAATCTGTAGAAGAGGTGAACTATGCCTTAATGGCAAATATCGATAGCAGTTCTGATGTTGCTGAACTAGAGGTACCTCTATCAACTCTTGCTTTTGATACAGAAGATATTACTGAGTTGAGATTATTTCTGAAAAACATTTATATTAGCTATAAAGATCAGACATTAGAGAATGAAAGATTAAAATCTGAAAATCTAAAGTACAAAAACAGAAATAGCGATCTTGAAGAAGAGTTAGTCAAGATGAACACTATTCAGACAGAGAGAGATAATGTTGTGTATGTTAAGAATGAATTGCTTAAACAGAATGATTATCTATAAACTGAATTAGAAAAAGGAAGATAAATCATCAGGACTTGGACTAACTCAGGTAGAACAACTCAAAAATATTCTAGGTAGTGGAAACTGGAAAGAGGGGTTAGGTTATAAAGATGGTAAAAGTGAGAAAGGGACTTTGCCAATTAAACTAATTGCTATCAAACAGATTGTAAAGCCAAAGGTAAATCCTGTTAAATTTGTTGCAAAAACTGTTGTGTCTGATTCTGAAGAGATGAAAGACTCTAAAACAGAAGTCAAAGAAAAGTCAACTTCTAACAAATCAAAACAGGATAAACCAGCTTTGGTGAACATTGGCTTAATGACAAAGAAGCAGCTTAAGTATAAGCTGAAAGAGATTAAAAATGTGAACAAGGTAAAGAAAGCTAGAAAAAATAGGAATGGAAAGGAAGGTGTGAATAAATGTAATAATCATATGCCTGTTCCTAATGCTCCTAGAAAAAATGCTATAATTGTGGAAACTCTAACCATCTTGCTTATTTTTGCAGGAAAAATAAAGATATAAACTCTTTACCTCCTAGATCAGCAGTTAAAAGTCGGTATGTTAGGTTTAAACCACAAAATCCTTGTTTTCATTGTGGTAGTTTATGGAATTCTATTTATACTTGTAAGGAATATCATAGTTTATACTATGATTATTATGAAATAAAACCTTTTTTTAAAGAAAGTTAGTGTAATTCCTTCTAGTATAAATTCTGATGCAAAGTCTGATATAAAGTCTGATAAAAAGCATGTTAGCATAAACTCTGAAACTAAATCGGCTACAAATGCTAAAAACTTAACATGGCCAAAGAATCCAAGCAAGTCTGAGTCCTTAAAACTAATCAATAGTGGTCTTTGTGATTGCAGGGCAATAGGAAAAACATCCTGGTTCTGGACAGTGGATGTTCAGGACATTTGACTGGAAATAAAGCCCTGCTATCAGACTTTGTGGAGAAAGTTAGCCCAGGTGTTTCTTATGGAGATGGCAACATAGGAAAGACTCTGGGATATGGCAATATCAATCTTGGGAATGTCATAATTGAATCAGTAGATCTTGTCTCAGGACTTAAACACAATCTGCTAAGTGTGAGTCAAATCTGTGACAGAGGTTATCATGTGGATTTCTTTAAAGAACATTGTGAAGTTGTAAGTAATTCTACAGGTAAAGTGGTTCTGAAAGGTTACAGACATGGTAACATATATGAAGCTAGACTTTCAACAAATTCTGATGGTTCTGCAATCTGTCTGTTGAGCAGAGCATCAATTGAAGAAAGCTGGAATTGGCACAAAAGACTCTCTCATTTAAATTTCAACAACATAAATGAGCTAGTAAACAAAGATCTTGTGAGAGGACTGCCAAAATCAATATTTGCTCCTGATGGTCTTTGTGACTCATGTCAAAAGGCAAAACAAAGAAAATCTTCATTCAAGAGCAAAACTGAATCCTCAATTCTTGAGCCTTATCACTTACTGCATGTTGATCTATTTGGTCCAGTAAATGTCATGTCTATTGCAAAGAAGAAATATGCTATGGTTATAATGGATGAGTTCACAGGATACACTTGGGTGTATTTCTTCCGCAAGAAGAATGAAACTGCATCTACTCTAACTGATCATGCCAGACTGCTGGATTAGTTAGTCAAAGATTCTGTTAAAATAATCAGAAGTGATAATGACATTGAATTCAAGAATTCAATCATGGAAGAGTTCTACAAAGAGCAAGGAATAAAGTAGGAATTTTCTGTACCTAGAACTCCACAACAGAATGAAGTTGTAGAAAGAAAGACCATGACTCTTATTGAAGATGCACGAACTATGCTTGATGAAGCAAAGCTACCAACCTATTTTTGGGTTGAAGCTGTGCAGACTGCTTGTTTTACATAGAATGCTACACTCATAAACAAGCTTGGAAATATACCATATGAGATGGTGAAGAAAAAGAAGCCAAATCTGAAATACTTTCATGTATTTGGATGCAAGTGTTTTGTTCTTAAGACTCATCCTGAACATCTGTCAAAATTTGATCTAAAAGTTGATGAAGGAATTTTTGTTGGATATCCACTTTCCACAAAAGCCTTCAGAGTCTACAATTTAAGAACAGGGGTTGTCATGGAATCTATCGATGTATCTTTTGATGATAAAAAGATTATTGTACTTGAAGATTTCAATGATCATGATCAGCTGAGATTTGAAAATGAAGATGTAAATTCTGATGACCTAAATCCTGATCCTGTAAGTTCTGACGGGTTAAATTCTGATGTCATTGAAATTGTGGTAACTGCTTCAAAGGAAAATGCACCTATTCAGGGGGAGCAAGCTGATGATCATACCACATCTCAAGACTCTCAAGAAATATCAGAACCAGTCACTGGCTCTTCAAGTTCTGATTCATCAAGTTCTGATGAGCCAAATTCTGACAATTGTGGAAACTCTAATTCTTCAATTCGTGAAGGATCCAACTCAAATTCTGGAATCTCAGAGAGCATAACTTCAGGGGGAGCATCAGAAAATGCTGATGAAGATAGCATGGATCATAGGGGAGGACCCAGTTCTAGAGATCAATTTCCATCTGCAAGGAAGTGGACTAAATCACACACACCTGACTTAATAATTGGAGATCCTGAAGCATGTGTCAGAACTAGAACAGCAACAACAAATGAATGTCTCTATCATTCCTTTCTATCTCAGACTGAACCAAAGAAAGTGGAAGAAGCTCTTCAAGGTGCTGATTGGGTGCAAGCAATGCAGGAAGAGTTAAATGAATTTGAAAAAAATAAAGTCTGGACCCTAGTACCAAGACCAAAGGACAGATCAATTGTTGGTACAAAATGGGTGTTCAGAAATAAAACTGATAGTGATGGCATAATTACAAGAAACAAAGCAAGGCTGGTTGCTAAAGGTTACTCTCAACAGGAGGGTATTGACTATGATGAAACATTTGCTCCAGTTGCTAGATTGGAAGCCATAAGAATCTTTTTGGCTTATGTTGCTCACAAGAAGTTTAAAGTCTTTCAAATGGATGTGAAAAGTACTTTTCTCAATGGAGAATTGGAAGAAGAGGTATATGTTGAACAACTCCAGGCTTTGTAGATCCAAAATTTCCAAATCATGTCTACAAGATTGACAAAGCACTTTATGGCCTTAAGCAAGCTCCAAGAGCATAGTATCAGACTTTAACTCAATTCCTTCTGGAAAGTGGATTTCACAGAGGCACAATTGACAAGACTTTATTCTACCTCAACCATGGGAAGGACTTACTTTTGGTACAGATATATGTTGATGATATCATCTTTGGCTCTACAAATACAAAACTGTGTGAAAGATTTTCCAAGTTAATGTAGTCAAGATATCAAATGAGTATGATGGGAGACTTAGCTATTTTATGGGACTTCAAGTCAAGAAAACTAAAGAAGGTACTTTTATAAATCAATCCAAGTACACCAGAAATTTACTCAAGAAATTTGGAATGCAAGACAGTTCAACTGCATCTACTCCCATGGCCACTGCCACCAAGTTAGATAAAGATACTGGAGCATCAGTAGATATTACTAACTCAGAGGTATGATTAGCTCTTTACTCTATTTAACTGCAAGTAGACCTGATATCATGTATGCCACCTGTCTTTGTGCAAGATTTCAGGCTGATCCAAGAGAACCTCATCTAATAGTTGTGAAAAAAAATTTCAAGTATCTCAAAGGTATAGCTGATCTAGGATTGTGGTATCCTAGGGAATCAGATTTTAAGCTAATAGGTTACTCGGATGCGTATTTTGCAGGATGCAAAAAGACAGGAAAAGCACTAGTGGAAGCTGCCAATTTCTTGGAGGCGGATTGGTTTCTTGATTTAGCAAGAAACAGAAATCAATTTCCACATCAACTGCAGAAGCAGAATATATTTCTGCAGGAAGCTGTTGTGCACAGATTCTTTGGATGAAGAATCAGTTACTGTACTATGGGTTAGAATTTTCTAAAATACCTATTTACTGTGATAATTAAAAAGCTATTGCTATAAACTCTGAAAGTGTTTTGAATGTTCTGTGACTATTCAATCCAATGAGGATTATCCTGTTAGATGTTGACTTAGTAGTCTTTAACAAACTATGTATCCCATATTTGAATTAGTTATTTTTGTGGAAATCAATAACACAAGCAAATTCTGATTTTGATCTTAGTCAAATTTACTTCCTGTATCTTATTACTAAGTCACAAACTAGATTATTGTTTCTTATCTGTCAAATTCTGATGTCAGTAAATCTTAAGGATGAACTACATGCTTGATAAGCCTCACTTATCTGAAGAAAATAAAAGAAAAGAAAAATTGAAATCAGGTACTCCTTTGAGATCTAGAGTATTTATGTGAAAGGGAAGATCCAAGTGCATTGCTGGTATTAAGTTTTATGCATTAGAAAAGCAAATTAATTTTTCTTGGTGACTTTTCACATTCTCTGATTATTGGAGAAATATTCAGATAACAGCATTAATTCTGATGGCAGTTGTAACTTATTTACACTGAGAAGACCTTGTCAAAAGAATTTCAAAAGATGCATAAAATAAGCATAAACAGTTGAGGTGGATTCTTGCATAACTTTATTCTACAGTAGACTTCACAATTCAAGACATATTTCAAGCATTTTTCTTAGTTATGCCTTATTTCTAAGATATACTGAAGTTTATTAGACTTTAATCTTTATCTGATCATTTGCACATACACACAATATTACTCCATATGAATGATGAAAATTACTGTGGTGATTAAGTTGTTTCTGATAAACAGTTAAGTATTATTTGTATAAATTCTGAGGACAAGTTCTGATTATGTTCTGATGATTAAACTCTGAAGAAACTAGTCAGTATTTGTGTGAAGAAACACAGAAACAGTCATTCACTTTTTGAGTACAGAAGCCATATTCTGATGACCGTTAAATTCTGATAATAGTCAAGTTTTGATGCAAATCTTGTTGCTTGCGTGGCATTATTTATTTACTTGACTTATTTTTGGTATTTACTGTAACGGTTATATTTCTCTGAAAAATAATTAGGTGAGATAAAAACAGTCATAATCATTTGTTAGTGGGTTGCATGTTGGTTTTGGTATGTGCTGGTGTGCAATAATTACTGCATGTTTACCGTGCCCACTATTTATGTTTTAGCTGATTACACGCTGCCAAGTATAAAAATTGTCGGTGCTAATTCAAAAAGAGACGTTACCATGTGCAAAGTATAAATATCAGAGATAAAAGATTATACAATCTTTTACCCACTCTTTTACTCTATTCTCTCTCTCTTATTTTCTTACTCTCTTATTTTCTGATATTCTCTTACAGACATTTTATCAAACACTTTGCAAATACAAAATTTTCACTTGATTTTTCAACAGAAATGGCACCAAAGGATGTTATTTTTAATGGAGCTAAGTTTGTCCCAAACAACTACTTTGTTATCTTGAACAAGGATAAAGCTCCTTCAGAACTTCACTTTGTTCAGGAATTCTTGGCTCACAGTGAGATTGGGTATGCTCTGACCCAACTTCAAGCAATCTCTGGTAAACAAGTGATGGAGTTCTGGAAGACTGGAATCTATGATCCTGAAGGTGAAACTGGATCTCCAAGCATCATCTTCTCATCAGGAGAAGATGAGCATGTGGTAACTATTACTATAGTGAGGCTGGCTCTTCATCTGCCTGAAAACTGCACTTACAACTCAGCACCTGGAGAATCTGTTCTTCAGAACATGATGGCAAGCTTGGGGTATGAGAAAAGCTTGTCCAATCTAGGACAGTTGAAGAGGCCTTACATCAGGAGGGAATGGAGCTTCTTCTTTGATTGCATCACAAAGTCTTCTGCTAACAAATGCTTAAATTTCGATGCCATTCCAATCATGAGTCAACAAATAGGGTATGCACATCTTAATCAGACTCATTTTGATTATGCATCTGCTGTGTTAGGCTATATTGGTGACAAAATGAAGGAAGATGCAAATGTAGTGTATTTTGCTAGGTTCTGTCAATTAATTTATAGTTATTATTGTTCTGATAAGCCACAAGTGTTCAGTGACCTAATGGAACCTTTTAAGTTACATAAAAGGGCATTTACTGACTTGTTATCTGCTGATAACAAGAAGGAAGTACTAAGACCTCTCCAAATACCCCAATATGTCAAACAGTTCTTAGTCAACACTATCCCAAACACTTACACAACCATATTCCCTGATGTAGCAACATCACAACCATCCACTACTCAACAACCATATTCTACCTCACAACCACCAACATCTGCACCTATTGTCAGCACTTCATAGTCCAGACCCAAATCCAAAACCAAACCAACATCTGTATAACACCCTCCAAATTCGGGGTATAGATTTGGGGCATTATTAATAACAACTACAAACTAAACCTGCACAAGTGGAATATAAATATGATAATTACCCCCAACTACTGCTACTCAGGATCTTTTAAGGTTAAGAGTTGAAAACAAGAATCACACACTAACTTTATTACAAACCCAAATAAAAACAATCTGTCTCAAGAACTCTCTTTGTTACAAAACTTTATTATATCTACATTCTCACCACACAACTTTTATTCAAACCACACAAAACTTTTATTCAACCCAACATTACTACTTATCCTGTTACACCTGATCTGGTAACTCAAAGCTCTCTTCGGGAATAGCAAGGAACACTCTTGGTATAAGAGGGTCCCACTGCTTGACTCGCTTCTTGACTACGCGGGTCCTGATGGGTTTCATTCTCTACCTTAACTGTAAAACAATAGGAATAACAATAAAAAGGAATGAGCCAAAATTTCTCAACAAGCCTGTAATAATATATATATAGTATAAAGAGAGAGAAATAAGTGAACCAATAAGCTGCTGGTTTGAACAACCATCTGTATCTGTATAGGATAATAATTTGCCAACACTGGAGAGTGCCAAATGAACAAGACTGGAAACAAGAACCAACATATGCACTATAACCTGCTGATCAATCAAGATACAGTGCGGATCTATACCCAACTGCATAGACCCAACCAACATAAGGAGTACTCAGGCAACTATGGCCTATTAATTGAAGGTCTGGGTAAAACCCAGTCTGAATCGTAACCATCCAGTCCAAAGCTTAGCATCCGGAATAATCGGAATGCTTTTGATGTATCCCAACATCAAGATATATCATAATATATGTAACAAGGGTAAGAATATTGGAATATGAATAGAAGATTCAATAAATTGGGAGATATTAAGAATCGAAATGAAATAGAAACAAGATTCAATAATTTCGTAACAGTGTATATGAACAAAATTATGAAAGATAACTGATATGGGGAAAATGAGATATAATTCACTATTCTGAATTTAGAATAGGGGAAAATATTCCTTGCGCGTACTTAACCTGGTTCAACTCACCACCTTCGGTCTCTAGCTTGCTCTGCCTTGCTGACACTGAACCAATCATAGAAAGATAATCGTTTAGATAACTTACTATATACGTGTATCTCGAATTGATACTACGTAACCTCATCAGTCTACCCGTGCATTTCTATCTGACTCGCATATATACACATATAATTATATAGCACGTAAGGTTCACATAACCACGTAAAGCACATAGCACATAAAGCACATAATTAATTTTTAGACTTATAATTATTTTTAGAATGGATACTAGACTCATATTTATAATAACTAACCTTATCTGATTTTATTACAATTTTTCGGGATTTATTTGACTCGATTCTACCCCTAGTAGGGCCTATGAACAATTAATTATCACAAGACCACTATCTCCTGGAATAAATTATAACTTACAATTATTTTTATTGGATTCGTTTCATTTTTCTGAGTCTAGAGGTCCTCGTTTCGCTCAAATCGGACTAACGGTTTAATTATTATGAATTAAACAAAATTTAATTAATTAATAATTAATTATAATTAAATAATCCTTAATTACATTTTTAAATAATTAAATAATAATTACTGTATTTTAAAATAATTAATGCCTAATTATTAGGATTAATTACTATTTATTACAATTATTTACAAATTAATAATACTTACTCGATCAGATCGATTATTTATAAATAAACAATCGATACAACTAACTGATACGCTATTTATCGAATAAATACTAATTACTCGAATTATCATCTAACTCAACGATTAACTACTCGTATAAATACGAGCTACTCGTAATATAACTAATTATCGGATTATTAATCGTATTATTTAATATTTTTAATCCTTATTTATTAATTAATTACCTAATTATTAATTAATTACCTAATTATTAATTAATTACCTAATTATTAATTAATTAGATAACTAATAAATAATTACATAAATAATTAATTAAATAATTAAATTCAAATTTATAAATTAATAAAATAATTTAGAAATTAATAATACTATTTTTCAAAATTTAAAACTGATTTTTATTTAATTTTTAGAATTACTAAAACTAATTTCTGATTTTAGAAAAATAGAATAAATATATAAAATTTCAGAAACACAACAACAGGTTTCAGGGTTAGGGTTTTTGGATCAACCCCGGGTCGAAACCGGGTTGGAAACCGGGTCGAACCCGGGTCGCGAAAAACGCCCATGGCTGCCCAGAAACTCGACGCCGGCGGAAATTTTTCTGGCGATTCGAATGGCGAACAGAACACAGCCAAATCGAGTGGCCTCGACCCCGGTTTCTTCATCGTTTTCTATCAAAATCAACACCGCAACTACTCCGTGATTGAGCCCAGCCTTCCTCCTTTCTCCTTCACCGTCCACGATACCGGAGCTCGAAGAACAGGCGGCAGCGGCGCCGCTTTTCCGGCGACCTTAAAATCAACACGAAACTCAGCGAACCCGGTACCATTCGACGGGAAAAATGACGATCTAAACGTTTATACCAACCAAATCATCTAACAATCAACTAATTAAAGAACCCGAATTCAGAAATTAAACCCGAAATAACGACTTTAAAATCGACTAATCTACACATAATATTGATAACAGAATCAAGTAGAGAATTCAAAAAGCTTCACAACCATTACTTACATGTTTGATTTGGTGCACAGAAACACTTCCAAAATCGGGTTTGATTCCAAGAACTCCAAACCCTAATTTCAGAGAATTGGGGATTTTCTTGATTTTTCTGATTTTTTTTATGATTAATTAACTAATTAATTACTAATAATTAGCTATTTATATTTATGCAAAATAATACCTCTAAATAAAATTAAGGGGCTAATTACACTCCTAATAAAAATATTTGGCCCTAATTTTTATAATTTTTGGGTATTAATAATGAATTTTTAAATATCCAATAAATACAAAATTAATGTCAAAAATTCCCAAAAATTGTGAATATTACAAAAATGCAAAGAAAAATGATATATGATAATTTCATGATCATATAAAAATAAAAATGTGATTTTTGTGGGGTTTTTTGTACCCGAAGGGGTCCGGAAAAGCCATTTTTCGCGAAAAAAGTAAATTTGTAAAACGTCTAGGGGTTCAGAATAGCGATATCGTATAGGGCATTTTTGGCAAAATAGGGCCAATTATTTTTTTTGAAATACAGGCTTTTAAAACATGGTTTTGAGCTGTACGTGTTTTAATATAAAATATATAACTTACGATAGAACACTCAATAAATATCCAAAACACGTTTGGATCAAAACAGATAACACGTAACATATAGCAGTTAGGGTTTAATGACTCAACACATTTAATCACATAATAATAGACATAATTTATCTTTATTATGATATAATACAAGCGTAATTTCTCGGTCGTTACACTCTGGTACTACTCAAAAGGTGCCAGTTGTAAAATCTGAGACATCCTCCTGACCCAAAACCTCAAGAGCTAAATATGTTCCTCAATCTTCACCAAGGAGAAAGAGAAGGCTGATTCTGAGAGATGAGGAAGAACAGGTCCAGGTTCCTGCATCAGAACCTGTGACACAAGAAGCTGAAGAGTCAACTCTTCAGAAGGAGAAAGCAGCTGAAGCTTCTGCAATTCAGAAAAGAAAGAGGTCTTCACATTCTGATACAGAACATGTCACCCCTCCATCCAGAAAATCAAAATTCAGGAAGACAAGAGCAGGTGTACATCTTGCACAAACTCAATCTGAGGATGCTGAAGATGCTGAAGAAGGGGATCAAGAATCTCTGATCTCATCAGAACCTATTGTGATTGAAGCCCTGCCAGCAGCTGGAGAAGTTCTGATTCAGGAATCTGAAATTCCTGAAGTCCACAGATCAGAACCTGTACAAGCATCTGTGATTTCTCCACCTCACTCTCCAATCAAAGCTACATATGATGTTGAAGAACAAGAGACAAGTCCTGAAATAGATAATCATAATTTGAATATACCTACTATTCTAAGTCTGGAAGCTCCAACTACAAAATAGTCAACTCATATTACTTCTCCAATTTTACAGGCTGAGATACCAACAACACCAATTCTTAATCTTGGAACTGAATATCAGAATTTAGACAAAGCTGATTCAGAGTCTCCTACAGCCACACACACTTTGGTGTTATCTGAAGATGGGGAGATTCTAGCAATTTCTGGAGAGTCAGCTCCAGTAAACACTCCAGTGTCTACAGGAAAAGAGGCAGTATTCCAGTTTGAGGAAGAGGCTGCTCTAGTTCCATGGGAGGAAACCTTTAGAGGGGTTGAGTGGATACATAAATGGAATAATATAGATTTTATTCCCAGCCCACATATTCTAACAGAACATGTCTCAAAAGCTGATGAGTTGCTGACAAGTTCTGACTTCAAGCATCAACTAAAGGTCACTGCTTTTAGTACAAGAACTCTACAAGGTCAACACTCCAAGACTCATGCAAAGGTTGATAAACTTCAGGAAATAGCTGATAAGCTAGACATGATGCACAAACTAGACAAGAAGAGGTTTATCAGACCAATTCAAGAAAATGTGGATGCTATTGAGCTTGTTCAAATCAAGTAGCATGCCCAACTAGATGAGGTATTACAAAATCAATCTGCTCAACGGACTCAGTTAAATGAGATCCAATCTTCAGTGGAACTCCTTCTTCCTCTACTCCTGACAGATGATGCCAAAAAGGGGGAGAAGGTAGTTAAGTCCAAATGCTCACCAAGCTAAACACTGCAGAAAAAGGATGATCATGGAGATGACCAGGGAAACTCTGAAAAGAGTAGAGGTCAAAGTCAAGGGAAGCAGCTGAGCAGAATTCCCACTCAACAGAAAAGTTCTCATCAGAGAATGTCTGGTAGCAAGAACTCTGATAGATCTGCTATGCAAGGGAGGAATAAGGAAGGAAAGAAGCCAACAGATCAGGATATTCCTTTATTGATCACAAATGCTGATACTTCAAATTCTGATGATCAAGTTCTGACAACTACTTCTGATGTGATAGTCCAAGATGGAAGCCAAGAGTCACAGAAGTTTTTGCAAACTGTGAAATTCAAAGGAAAGAAAGAAATATTTTTCTACAAAGATCCCAAAATTCAATCTGTTGATGAAGAATTGGCCAAGAGACTATTCCTTAAGGATAATCCAGGAGTGGATTTAGAGGAATTAAGAGAAGAAGAAGCTAAATTTGCTGCTGAGAAGACAAACCCAAGTCAAAAGCTTCTGATGCTAAAAAGCCAGCAAGGCTAAAAGAAAAGGGGATTGTGATAAGAGAAAGATCTGCTACAGAGATTCCTAGATCTCAAACTACTACTGATCCCAAAGACAAGGGAAAAGGAAAAGTTGGGGAGACAGTCAAGAAATAGAAGATGAAGATTCCTCAAATTCTGATGGATCATGTGTGCAAGATGGTTCAAGTCTTTGATGATACTGCTGTTGAAGATGAAACAGTTGAAACTCTAAAGAGAAAGAGGATGACAGAAGAATCTAAGACAACCTCTGACATAGCTCAAGTTGTTCAGAGTGAAGAAGTTCAAAACTTAATAAATCCTGAAGATATTTCAGAACAACAAGTTACAGATGAAACTGCAAATCCTGACCAATTCATCAAGACATCAACCTCTGAGACTGCTCAAGTTGACATAGACAGCTTAACATTAGAAGACAAGAAGAAGCTGTTATGGAACAAGTCTATTCCAGTTCAGCCTACGACAAATCAGATGTTGAATCAACTTGCAGCATTTGGGGTAAAAGCCAAGCAAGCTAGAGACACTTCTGGATTAGGTTCTGATAGAGAGAAATTTCATACTGGGATAGAAGTTGATATTAGAGATACATTCATATTGACTGACAAGCCATTTGAAGAGATCACACAGAAGCACTTTGACAAAGTGTTTTCTGCTCAAATAGTGATGGATACTCAAGATGATTATGAAGTAAAAGAGAAATTGATCTTATTTCTGATTGATGGCAGAACTTATAGATTATCTGAATCTGATGTGCTGAAGAAATATGTCAAAGAGCTCCAATATTTTCATTATCTACTTGAGGTAAATTCTGATGTTACCAGGAAATGGTCAGAATATATTCTGAAGATAAAAGAGATTTACTCAGAATTTTTGGTGCAAGAATGACAGAGTATACTCCAATGATGACTGAGGATGATGGAAGAGAAATTCATATGAGGAAGAATTCTGCTAAGGTAGAAGTAATTCTGAAAGGAAGATGCTTATGCTATAATGAAGATTCTACACATCCAAGGGTAATCAGACTGGGAGATGGAATTGAAAGAACTCCAATTTTTGTACTCAGAGCTACCATATATCATATTGGTGATACTGAAGATGAAGAACTGTAGCAAGTCAAAGCTCAGTTACTTGAAGTTCAAAGAAATGCAGAGACCAAGCTAGTATCAGACTTTGTAAGGAATTATTATGGATTCAGGCTGATTCAGTGAATTTGGTAAAAGCTGCATGGATTGTAAGTTGTATTTAGTTGTACATATAAACTCTCATTGCATTTGTACTTAAATATTTTTGACATCATCAAATCTATAAACTTGTATATTTTTATAATTTACAAGTTGGGGGAGATTGTTAGATATATTTGTGATGTCATGTCTAATCTGATTTGTTTAGTTTCAGAACTTAATATCAGAACTTAACTGGAAATCAGAACTTACTGAAGACAGGAAGTTATCGAAACTTAAGCCATCAGGACTTACATCAGAACTTAAGTGCGGATACACTTCAGGGATGAAAAGCGGCTGATTTACAAGAGAGGATCTGGATTAAATGAAAGAAGATATGCTTGGAGAGTTGGACAGCTAAAGGACTACAGTAGATAATCTTTGATTGATGTATTTTAGAATACAGAACATATCATATCAATTAGGAGATATCTTGTAACTATGTAGTATATAAACACAGATTACGGTTTACACTATATGTGTTATCATTCATGAGAATATTATTCATTGTAACCCTAGCAGCTCTTAGTAATATCATACATCACTGAGAGAGTAGATTAAACCTACTGTAACAGAGTTTGATATATTGAATAAACTTGTTTTTTGTTACATACTTGTGTTTATAATCGAATTGATTCTAGATACTATATTCAACCCCCTTCTATAGTATCATTGAGGCCTAACATACTAACCAATGCCCAGGGAGCACTCAAGGGATGAATCCCCAAGACGTCCAGGAGAAGATCAGGGCTCATAAAGTTAAGATCCAAAGGTTGAAGCGCGATCTGGAGACGCACCTGACCCCAAGACCCCCACTTGTTCCGAGAAGGAGAGATCTTCCTCCAATCATAGACCTAGATGGTCCAATACCAAGAAGGGTTGCTGCCCCAAGGGCTAATCCAAGTGATCTTATGCCCCTAGGAGATCCTGATGATCCAAACCCACCATTCACTGACGAGATAATGAATGCCCGCATCTCAAGGAAGTTCAAGATACCCACCATCAAAGTATGTGATGGTATTGGCGTCCCTGATAATCATTTCAGGACGTTCTCTAATGCTCTGTTGTTACAGCCCGTGAACGATGCTATTAAGTGTCGGGCCTTTCCTCAAACCCTATCGGGTATGGCTCAAAGGTGGTACAGCCGTCTGCCCCCAAACTCTATTCGATCCTTTAAGGATTTGAGCCAAGCTTTTATCAAGCAATTCATAAGTGGAAGAGTACACGAGAAGAGTTCGGCCTCTCTCATGGGCATAGTCCAAGGAGCAAAGGAGTCCCTGAGAGAATATCTGAATTGATTTACGAAGGAGGTTTTGAAGGTCCCTGATCTTAATGATAAGGTGGCTATGATAGCCCTACAGCAAGGGACTAGAAACGAGTTCTTTAAGATGTCCCTAGCTAAGTGCCATCCCGAAAGCATGTTGCAGCTCCAGAATAGGGCCGAAAAGTATATCAAGGTGGAGGAAATTATGAAGAAGACAACTGTGAGTAATGAACCCTATGGAAACAAGAAGCGGAAGACGGACCAGGAGTACGATGCCAAGGACAAGTATCCTCAAATTAGCAAAAGCTCTGAATCCTCCTCTTCAAAGAAGAATCAACAACCAAGGTTTACTAAATATGCGAGGTTGAATGCTCCAAGGAGCCAAATTCTTATGAAAATTGAGAAGGAAAAAGAGTTCAAATTGCCGAAGCCCCTAAGGGGAGACCCCGAAAAAAGAGACAAGAGTTGATACTACAAGTTCCACAAAGATGTTGGTCATGACATTAATGATTATAGGCAACTGTAGGATGAGATTGAGTATTTGATCCGAAGGGGAAAATTCGGACGTTTCACCAAGGGCGAAGAGGCTGGAGGCCAAAAAAGAGACAATGACCGAAGAGATGGTGATCTAAGGGGTAATGATAGAGATCGCAACCCACAGCCCTGAGGGCCTATAATTAATATGATCTTTAGAGGTCGTACAACAGCTGGTACTACAAGGAACTCTCAAAAAGCTTATGCGAGAGAGGTGATGAGCATAGTTGGAAAACTATCTAAGCGTTCTAAGCCAGAGATAACACCTGAATTTGGTGACCTAGACCTTGAAGGTTTGAAATTTTCTCAGGATGATCCTCTGGTTATCACACTGTTAATTGGAAATTTTCATGTTATGAGAGTCCTAGTGGATAATGGAGCTTCCATGGATATTCTTTTCCATGACACGTTCATAAGGATGTGCTACAATGATTCTCAACTAACTCCATTTGATGCACCCATCTACGGGTTTAACCATGTGGAATGCAAAGTCGAAGGAGCAATACAACTTCTCATGACTATTGGGGAGGAGCCCAGGGAGGCCACACAGATGTTAAACTTTCAGATTGTCAAGGCAGCCTCTACTTACAATGTTATCAGGGGTAGAACAGGGATCCATACATTTAAAGTCGTGTCCTCAACCTACCATATGGTACTGAAGTTCCCAACTACGAACAGTGTTGGAGAAGCGAAAGGAGATCAGAAAATGGCCCGCGGTTGCTTTAGGCCCAATGGAACCGGGGGGCAGGTCTTCCCCATAGAAGACATGGATGTCCGAGAGAATGACGAACTGCGAAGGAAGCCAGCCGAGGACATGGTCCCAATTACCCTAGACCCCTTAGAGCCCAGAGAAGGTCACGTATATTGGGGCATCTCTTGACAAGCCCTTGAAGGGCCAAATGACAACTTTCCTATAAGAGAACAGTGATGTCTTTTCTTGGACAACAGCTGATATGCCTGAGATTGACCCGAACCTTATAACTCATAGGTTGAATGTTGACCCAACTCAAAAGGTTGTGAAGCAGAATAAGAGAACTTATACCCCTGATAGGCTGGAAGCCATTAAATAGGAGGTCGAGCAGGTTTTAGAAGCTTGATTCATTGAGAAAGTGCAGTTCCCTGAGTGGTTGGTCAACCCCGTAATGGTTAAGAAGGCCAATGGGAAGTGGAGGATGTGCATCGACTTCACTGACTTGAATGATGCTTGTCCCAAGAACTGCTACCCCCTACCAAGGTTTGATACCCTGATCGATGCCACTGCAGGAAAGGAGATGCTAAGTTTTATGGATGGCTTCAGTGGTTACAATCAGATTAAAATGCACAAAGATGACACCTCCAAGGTATATTTCATAACTGACTTTGGTGTATTTTGTTATCTTGTTATGGTTTTTGGACTTAAGAATGCAGGAGCTACTTACCAAAGGTTGGTAAATAAAATATTTGCCCATCTAATTGGGAAGACTATGGAGTTCTATGTTGATGTCATGTTAGTCAAAAGCCTAAGCAAAGCCGATCATATTAGTCACCTCAGAGAAGCATTTGAAGTGCTGAGGAGCCACAAGATGATGCTAAACCCCGCCAAGTGTGCTTTTGGTGTTGGGTCCGAAAATTTTTTGGGTCACGTGGTCTCTAAAAGAGGAATAGAGGCCAACCCCAAAAAAATTAAAGCAATCCTGGACATGGAGCCACCACGCTCCATTAAGGACATTCAGAAGCTAACAGGAAGAATCGCAACTCTGGGGAGGTTCATCTCCAAGTCTGAAGATAAATGCCTGCCCTTTTTCAAACCCCTTATGAAGGTGAAGAATTTTGAACGGATAGCTGAGAGCCAAGAGACCTTTGAACAGCTAAAGAAGTACATGACTGAAGCCCCGTTATTGTCCAAACCAAGTCCGGAGGACACCCTTTATTTGTACTTAGCGATATCTGAGTGCAGACCTCATGAAGGAAGAGAAAAAACTCCAGAAGCTCATATATTATGTAAGCAAGGTGCTCCATGGAGCAAAGTTGAATTACTCCACCACGGAGAAGTTCGTACTCGCTCTTATTACAGCCTCGAGGAATAACCCCAGAAGGAGGAGAGAAAGAGAAGGATGAAGAAATAACCCTGAAAAAGTATTGGATTCTCCATTTTAACGGAGCGTCCAAAACCATTTTGACGGAGCGTCCAAAACAAAATCTAGTGGTGTTGGCCTAGTCTTGCAAAGCCCTGATGGGTTTATGATTGAGTATTCTTTGAAGTTAGACTTTCCAACTACGAACAACGAAGCAGAATACGAAGCGTTAATAGCCGACTTAGGCTTGGCTAGAGCCGTAAGGGCCAAAAACCTGAAGGTTTGTGGAGACTCAAGACTTGTAGTTGCTCAAGTTAATGGAGAGTTTGAGGCCAAAGATGATACTATGGCCAAGTACCTGAGGGTCGTAAAGGGGATACTGACTCAGTTTGATGAATGGTACGAAGAACATGTTCCAAGAGAGGAGAACACTACGGCGGATGCCTTGTCCCAGTTCGCCTCGTCTGAAATCGAGAACTATCTGAGGTATATCTACTTCCAGGTCTATAAGACCCCTACTATTCATATCATTAATCTGATAGCACCGGTTGGTATGACAAGTTGTTGGATAGACCCGATCAAGACCCACTTAGAGACTGGGTGGCTCCCTGATGATGCCCAGGAGGCACGCAAGTTGTCGGTTAGAGTATTGAGGTATTCATTGATTGAAGGCCTTCTCTAAAAAGATCATTTATTATTTCATACTTGAAGTACTTGAGACCTTGTGAGGCAGATGACGCACTTAAAGAAGCCCATAAAGGGATTTGTGGACAACACTTGGGGGGCAGGGCCCTCGCTCACAAGATAACTCGATTGGGATTCTACTGGCCAACTATGCTAGCCGATGGAAAGGCTTACGTGAAGAAATGTGACAGGTGCCAGAGGCACGCTCCAATAGTACGACAGCCCCCAGATAGGCTTAAATCTATCAGCACACCTATCCCTTTTGTAATATGGGGAATGGATATACTTGGACCATTTCCTATAGCATCGGCACAGAGGAAGTTCATTGTGGCAGCCATAGACTACTTCATGAAGTGGATTGAGGCTAAAGCACTAGCCAAGATAACCACCATGCAAATTGCCCAATTCTTCTGGGAGAATTTGATATGCCAATTTAGGATCCCACGTATCCTTGTCATGGATAATGGGCGACAATTTGATAATACAGAATTCAGAGAGTACTGTGATGATAATAGCATAGAGCTTCGCTTCACCTCGGTTGCTCACCCATACGCAAACGGGCAGGCTGAAGTTTCCAATAGAATTATCCTTGATGGACTTAAAAAAAGGGTTGAACGCTCAAAAAAAACTTGGGCAGATGAGTTGCTGCCTATACTATGGGCGTATTGCACAACTTGCAAAGTGACTACAGAAGCTACCCAGTTTATGCTGGCTTACGGAGCCGAGACCGTGGAGTAACACCCCCAAATTTGGGGTCGGGGATCCGGGTTGTCACGAGTTCCTTTTCCCTTAGTAACACTTAATCTTAATAAACAACCAACTACTGCGTACTGCGACCCCACAATATACACACACCATAAGTTATAGTCTCGGAGATGAATACCAAAAATAACACAAGTCATTTTATTCCACAATTATAAGTCATTACACCTCGAAAGGGGTTTCTGAATAAATTTGCAGATTCTTTGCCATTATTACAATTCATAAATATACATAAGTCTGGTACATCAAAAGTTGAAAGCCTAGACTATTGGTAGTTCATACCTCAACCATAACGGCGTCAACACCTACAGGAAACTGTGGAACATTTCCTATCCGCTCGCGAATTGGGATCTTGGTCATGTTTATCTTGTCTGTCTGTTGTTGTGTGATGAAAGAAGAAAGCAGGGGTGAGCAACAAGCCCACCGAAATAATATGTATAATAATTAACAATTTATGAGCATTCTCATAGTACTCATGGAAGTCTTGGTCAAAAAAAAATGAACCAAGTTTGATATCTTAACGCGACCAAGTCGCAAAATATTAAGTATATATGAATATATACTTTTCAAAATCTTGGAAATCCTCTTCTATGCATAATATATATAAAGTTCCAGTTTATAACTGTATAAAAATATCGTTGCAAGGTGATCTCATATATCTAACATTGTCTCAACATTTTTCTAAAAATCTTTGTCATGCATAAGATAATCATTAACTAGATATAAGTTGAAAAGATGCAGTTATAAGATACTCCAATATACTTATATCATTTTAGAACGTGAACTACCACTGTTCAAGCAATAATCATTTTAAAAAGTTCATCACATAGATGAGACTACAAGATAAGACTTGAATAGATTCAATATTTGAAATATCATTCAAAAGAAATGAAGTTACAAGATACTTCATAAGTCCCGATATATATATATATACACCTATATATATATCTCATACTTTTCTTGGAAACCTCTGTTATCAAAGTATAAACAGAGTTATAATATCCAATAAATTTGGAAAGAAGAAAACCTTGGCATAAACCTGATATCTTGCTGATCAGGCAAAGATACCAATTAAGTCACCTTTTCTACTAGTAGATGGATGAATCCCCCACTAGTCATAACCCTGGCCGCATTAGGGCCTTATGCTGGACTGCCCCTCAGCCACTTACACATTGATGGACTCCCACTGAGCCACTTACACTTTCATGGACGCCCACTGAGCCCATGTTGCTTATGTCGACTCAATTAGATGGACTTACTTCTCGAACGTTGAGCAAGTAATCAAATGTTTTCTCAAAACAGCAACCTCGTTGCGAATATAGAATACACCCCAAAGCCGGATCCCTCAAATTTTTGAGCGAGTATTCAAGTCCCCTTCGAAAGGAAGATCTTACATCTGAAAATGAGTTTTGGGATCCGCTCTAACTTTTAAATTCATTTTGAAGACTCGAAACCATTTTTGAAAATGTTTGGAAAAGGATGATTTAATAGAATAAATCAGTTATAAAATAATCGAAGAATATCTGAATATTATTCTTTAAATAATATTCTAATAAAGAATAGCTTTTATCAAAATAAATCCAGTAAAAGTTTTTGGAAATAATACTTGAAACGAATAATAATTATCGAAAGATATACATAGACGAAAGTAAAATCTTTATTTGAATAATCGAAACTAATGTTTGATTATTATTCGAAACTATCGAATACACCTTATTCGATTAATAGTTATAGAAAACTATATATATAGTTACCTAAATTATACTCGGGAACATCGACTCCCGGTTTAGAAAAATGTTCACCTTTGGGTCCCCTATACTAAGGGTATTCGCCACTACTGTTTATCTCTAGCATAGGTATTATGCAGTTTATAAGCATTTGAATTGATAATAAAATATCAAGATTTCACAACATGCATATATATACCATATCAACATGCTCCAATATATCGCAAGAATTTCTAATAACAATCATGCACTTATCACAAGATAATGCATATATATATTTACATCACAACAACAGTATAACGGGTAGAAAACTTGTCTGAGTGTTCCGGGATAGACTTAAGCTTAGAGTGGGTCCGGTAAACTATGAACAACAACATAATCCGTAATTAGACCACGGTCGCTTAAGAAACTAGTCAAAACTCACTCATACCCTAACGGTCGATTACGGTCGCTTACACGCTTAATGATTTGCGTTAATTGCTCGCGTACCCTCGGCTCCACCAATTTTAATAAATTAACGGTTATGAATTTTAAGGCGACTCTTTCGCGAATACTCTACCAACATAATTGTTTCATATTCCAATTAGTCTTTTAAGGGCCTTAAACAAGGTCTCAAAGTAAAGCAAGGGGTAAAGGTTCGTTCGCGAAATGCCGTAACTTAAAACGGTCGTTTCTCCTAAACCAAAAATTGGATCTAAGAGAACGACATATCAAAACGAAGCTTGAATCATAACTTTCTAAGCATGGTAATGGTCAGTTCATGGAAGTGGGTGTTCGGGTCCAAAAGTTAAGCACAAAACAGTTTAAAGAAAATCGGGCATTACGACGGCTATAACCTAACGATTTCAAAAGTTTAAACTACACCAAATCATCATCAATTCAAGAACAATCCAACATCCATCAACATCAAACTAAACCCATTCATCCAAGCACCATTATCATCCAAATAAACCAAACTTAAAACTAAGGGTTCAAGAGTTTATACCTTCCTTGTAGAGCGTAGAATTACTAACAAGCCTCTAGGAACCTCTAACCATCTCTACCAAGCTTGGATCTTTAAGAAAACATACTAAAACAAACTGTTAGTTCTTGAAAACACTATTCATCAAGAACTTTGAGAAATTGTTTAACTAAGTAATCCTTGGAATCTTGGATTCAAACTTATAGCATAACTAAGTTATGAAATATAGGATCCAAAGAAACAAACCTTGCAATTTTCCATGGCCTAGAGCTTGAGTTTTGAAAATCTATTTCACCATTTTTATGAAAAGGCCGAATGGAAGAAGAATAAAATGGGGGAGAGATTTTTCTTGCATGGTTTTCCTTGGTAAATGAGAAAGAAATTCTTGGTAGAGGAGATTTTTGAAAAAATATCTTGATAAAGTGATGACATCACATGCTCATGCCATTGTTTGCATCATTCCTTTTCCACATGTCCTTCCCTTATGGTTTGATGATGTCATTCTCCTCTAATCTCTTTGATTAGTGCTTAATTATTTGGTTAATACTTTGGTTACTTGTATAAGCTTGATCCTTGGTCGCTTATTTGTTTTACGGTTCGCTTAACTCTTATTCTTGGTGATCGTTTGAGGGATCATATCCGGGATGTTATTACTTGGCCTTCCATAACCCTCTCTTCATATTTTATAGTCCTTTAATGATCCTTGCTTAAAATCCTTGAATTAAAATCCTTTTAATCATGTTACCTTATACTCAATCCTTACGGTATCTGGTGGATTTTCGGGAAAAATCAAAGTGTTCGTATTTGGATTCTGACGATCTTTACATACACTCATATACTTTATGGAGTACAAATAAGATCTCAGAGTGTCAATAAAAGAACTCCTACATAGTTTGGCATGAAAAATTTCATTAATCAGCATAATCAACAAAAGTTACTATTCATCAGTGTCTCAAAAATTCCAAAATTTGGGGTTATTACAGTCTCCCCTCCTTAAAAGGATTCCGTCCCGGAATCAGATAGAAAAGGAATAGGGATACTTTTCTAGCATTGCACTTTCTAGCTCAATTCAATTCTTCCCACATTGTAGTTTTACCACAAAACCCTAACTAGTCTGATAACCCTGTTGCTAACCACTTGCTCCTTTCAATCCATAACGCTTATTGGTTACTCCATATAGGTCAAGTTTGGTTGCATGCCTATGCGCTCGTATTCTCCTATATGCCCAACATTTGGATTATGCTTCCTTAATATTGATACATGGAACATATTATGAACTAGTTGCAGGTTCAGGGGTATGGCTAGTTCATTTGATAACTTCCCAATACATCGTAATATATCCAAGGGTCCAACAAATCGTGGACTTAGCTTTCCTTTCTTTCCGAACCTCATCAATCCTTTCCAAGTATTTCCAAGGGGATACCTTTAACGACACTAGGTCCCGTATTTCATACTCTTTGTCCTTTCGTTGTCAAATCAACATACTTCTTATGTCCATCTTGGGCTACTACCAGTCGTCCTCTGATTAGATCTATTATATCCTTGGTCCTTTGGACCACTGCTGGTCCGAGCATCTTGCACTCTACAACTTCATCCTAATTACATAAGGGAGATTGACATTGTCTTCCCTCAAGGATCTCATAAGGAGACATCTCAATACTGATATACGATCTATTGTCGTAAGAAAACTCAATCCGTGTTAAGTGATCATTCCAAATTCTTTCAAGTCTATTGCACAGACTCTCATCATAGCTTCTAGCGTTATAGCTTTTGCTTCTCAATACCCACTCTTTTCTAGTTCATAATCGATACTATCTTCTGTACCTAATATTATACTGGTTACACTTTTGCTCGTTAGCGTTGTATAACCTTTTAATAACCGCGTCAACCTTAGTATCACGAATGCGTTAGATTCGGAATACCACCGTACTGATACTACTTCCTTTCTAGCTTCTTTTATCTTCGAAAGCTTGATCCATCATATAGAAGTAAAAGAATTTATTGAGAGATCACTATGATCATGAACACTTGTTACATCGCATAGTTAGTACAGAAGGTGGCCAGTCTTTAGTACTTGACAAGAAATTAAACAACATGTGGTATCCTACTAGGTTTCTATCACACAGATAGATAGTCATTCGGCAATACCTCCCCTTCTGTAAGGGTTGTTCTTCTCATCTTACATGAAATGAAAAGGAGAGAAAAGAACGAATTGAAAAGAATTGTATAAAAAAATACTGCCACAAAATATCTGGCTTAGAATCTACCTCTGAACTATAGAGGTTTGTCATCGGAGAACAAAACATAAATGTATATATATCAACATTAAGTATTATAGCATCGCATTTCACATGCCTAAATATTTTTGCTATTCTGCCCATCATTCTATGGACCCATACTCTTGATCGAGCTTATAAACAATCACCGTTGAAACTCCCTCAACAACGGAAATCGAATCTGAGATTTCATTCTAGACATCATCGATACTAGAATTATACGCTTTCCCCACAACCTTTCTCGTCTAGTAAAAGAATAAATATTCAATAGGTAGATAATCCACTAGTTAGTCTATCAATGATAACTTATACATCACCACGACCCGATTAGTGGTACTCAATCTCAACATCCATTACAATGCAACTCTCCCGGTTGTTATCATCTCATTATTCGCAGAATCATTGCTGCATTACTATAGTCTTATGACATTAATCTTTGCTTTTCTCAACTCCCGATCTAGTCTTATGACATAAGCTTTGTTAGACTCTAGATTGAATTCAAGCCCCTTAATACCAAGATATGTTCTGATCTGTGCAGTATTAGGCTTCATATCAACAATATCACCATTGTGATTTCTGTACTTTGGAACATATCTGCTGTCAGACTTAACAGAATAAAGCCTTTTCTGTCTCTGAATCTGTTCTTTTAAGTAGTTTGCAGCAGTCTCTATTATTCTGTTATCCACTTGAAGTAAGAAAAGTACATGCTCCAATTCTTCAAAATACTTCAAAGGAATGGCATTTTGTCTTATATGATAAACCCTACCATCTGTCATGAAATACAACATGATGTATTCTTTCAAGTAGGTATAGTAAACCATCTGTACAGATTCTAGTTGATTCAATCTCTCAGGAGTTGCTCCAATACCTGGTTCACTCAAGGAAGTTGGATCATTGGTAGTGTTGTGTACTCTTCTTTCATCAGCACTTCCCAATCCAGTTTTATCTCTAGCTTCCTTTCCAGTAACTACTCTTGCTTCAAAACCACTTGGAGTAGTCTTCAAAGATTGAGTCTGTTTTGCTTTAGTGAATCCTGGTAAGAGTGTTTTAGATTTATTTTCTGATATCAAGTTAACTTGAGCACTGTCAGAGGTTACTTGCTTCTTCTGAATATCAGAACTTACAATTTCTTGACTCTGAACAACTTGAGACATGTCAGAGGTTGTTTTAAGAACTTTTCTTGAAGTCAGAGCAAGATCATCTTTTCCATCAGTAATTTCTTCTTCCTCAGGAGGTACATAAGGCTTGATAGGTTCACCAACCTTTTCTTTACCCTTGGATCTTGGATCTATCTGTGGTTGTGATCTAGCCAAAGTTTCTTCAGTATGTATCCTTTCTTTGATCACAATGCCTTTAGGTTTTGGAAGTAACTTTTTACCAGAAGCTTCAGATTTAGATGTGACTTTCTCTGATTTAAGTCTGGCTTCTTCTTCCTTTAAACTTTCCAAGTCCATCCCTGGATTTTCTTGAAGAAATAACTGTCTTGACATTTCCTCATCAAGATCTAGAAGTTCATCAGAACTTATCCTTTTACCAGCAGCAGAACTTATTCTTTTCCCAGTATCAGAACTTGTTCTGTGACTAGCTTGTCTTGATGTAAACCTTCTACCTTGACTATGACCACTACCCATTCCAGAGTTTCCTTGGTCATCTTTTCCATCATCCTTTCCTTGCAGTGACTTGTTGGTTTTGCATTTGGACTTAATTACCTTCTCCCCCTTTTTGGCATCAGCAGGTAATAAAAGAGAGATAAGTAGTTCCACTGAGGTCTGGATTTCAGTAAGTTGCGATTGCTGAGAAGCTTGATTTGTCAGAATTTGATCAATCTGAGCTTGTTGCTTCTCTTGAGTTTTCTCAATATAAGCAACCCTGTCAATGGTAGGTTGGAAGAACTTTTTCTTATCAATTTTCCAAACTTGTTCCTGTTTGATAAAGTTCTCCTGAATCTTGTGTAGCTCTGCATGAGTGTTGGAATGAAGACCTTGTAGATGTTTAGTACTCAATGCAGTGACTCTAAGCTGGGTTTTAAAATCATCAGAATGTAACATTTCATCAGCTTTAGTCAAGTGCTCAGCAAGATGTAAAGCATTTGGAACACATGAAACTGAGTTCCATTCCTTAGTCCACTCCTGACCTGCAGGAGTTTCACTCCAAGGTACTGGTGCATCCCTGATAACAAACTCCTTTACCAGTTCAGACTTAGGAAGAGTCAGTGGAGGAGTATGTCCTGAAGGACCTGCTTCATCAGCATCTACAGTTGTAGCAGCCTCACCAGTATCTCCAACATTTGCAGCATCAGAACTTAGAGAATCAGTATCTTCTGATAAGACAACTGTGTGAGTAGCAATGGAGGCTTCAACATCCTCTAATTGCTGATCTGATACTAAGTTCTGATCAACAGCCATATCCTGATGCTCACCTAAAATCTGATCATCAGCATCTTGATGCAGAGAAGGTGTTAGTGATAACTCAGGAGTTTGAACAGCATCAGTAACAGGTGTTGTGGAAGGATTATTTGCTGTTGGAGCTTCTAAGAAAAGTATTTCAGGCACAACCAGGTTCTGAATATCAATTTCAGCACTTGTGCCTGGATCAACAAGAGACATAGAAGGTGAATTAGCCTTGTCAGATACAGGTTCCTGAGATGGAGTTGATGGAGAAGAAGTGACTGGATCAAATTCCTTGTCTTGTGAGATCAGAGATTCCTGATCCCCTTCCTTAGCTGCTTCATCCTCATCATCTGAAACTGGCCTTTGTGCCCTCTGTTTCTTGTACTTCCTTGTTGATTTGGATTCCTTGGGAGTTTCAGGAACCGTCATACGTCTAAGCCTCTTGAGAAGCCTAGAACCCCCAATTGCAGAATCCTTCTGAGAAGTTGCCTTCTCAGCTTCATTTACCACAGGTTCTGAAGAAGGAATCGGTTCCTCAGAATCTGAGTCATCTCTCAAGGTGATCCTCCTCCTCTTCTGAGATGTTTGAGGAACAGTCTTTGTTCTCTTTGGTTTAGAGGATGGAGGCTTCACAGTAGGTGCTGAAGAAGAAGGTTGAGCAGTCTGTGAAGTGGAGAGATAGGATTTGAGATAAGTTCTGAGGGTAGGTTGAGTAGAATGAGAGGTAGGTACTGAGGTTGATGGATTTTGGTTATGGTGAGTTGGTTGAACATTTGAGTAAACAGATTTGTAAGTAGCAGGATCAGCATTTACCAGAATCTGTTTCACAGACTGAGGAATCTGTAATGGTCTCACCATTGATTTCTTTGTGTCAGCATTTATCAGGTCGTTAAAGTATCTTTTTGCAACCTTAAAAGGTGGGGTTTGAGTGCTGACTAACTGGGGTTCAGCAGTACAATACGTATAAATAAGTTGATAGAATCTAGCAAAATAAACAACATCTCGATCCTCTGTCATCCTATCCCCAATAAAACCAATTAGTCCAGTTGCAAAATCAAAATGAGTTTGATGGATAATAGCATACCCGATGTGCTGACTCAAAATTGGGATGGCATCAAAATTTGAACACTTGTTGCCAAAAGCCTTGGTGATGCAATCGAAGAAGAAACTCCATTCTCTTCTGATATTAGCCCGTTTCAACTGTCCAAGTTTCGTCAGACTCTTTTCATATCCCAAATCAGTCATTAACCCCCGAAGTTCTGATTCCTCTGGTATAGAGAAGGTACAATCTTCTGGAAGATGTAATGCTCTTCGTACTGTACCAGGAGTGACTACATAGGATGAATCACCCACTTGGAAGATAATACTGGGAGTTCCTCGTTTACCACCATCATCAAAAACTCCAGTCCTCCAGAACCGCAGAACTTGTTGACTTGAAAATAATTCAGGCTGAGTTAAGGCGTACCCAACCTCACTATGTGCAAGAAGATCTTGCACAAAATGCAATTCAGATGGAGCTTCAGAATGATCAAGAATTGCAGCATAGTTGTTTGGAACAAACTTTGCTCCATCAATGATTAAATCCTTTGGTGCCATGTGAAAAAATATTGAAATTGAAGTATGCCTGTTAGGTGTTTGAGATAATGTCTGTATGAAAAACCAACGTGAGAAAGAATGAGAAAGAGAGTAAAAGTAAGAAGAGAGATAAAGGATAAAGAAAATAAAAGATTAAAGAAATCTTCTCTCTGTTGTTCTTATACTCTGAAAAAAAATGTTACCGTTGGACACCTGTCAGACATGCAGTAATAACGGATAGTTACTGGGCTCGAGAAAACAGGAATGATTACTTACCCAGTTGCCTTGTTTCAAGGAAAAACTATTTCAGTTATCAAGAGACACAGTTTTAATTCAAAATTTAAACCGTTAGCACTGATTGAATTATTTTTCACTGCAACATTAATATTCTGAAAATGAATCATGTTAAAAATGACCGAGATAATTTCGATGAATAAGTGCTGACAAAGAATCAGAACTTAAATAAAGACAAAATTTAAATGGTCATCAGAATATCAAGCAGGATTTAACAACACAAGATAAAATAACTCAGAGACAAAATCTTGAAGTAAAAACAGTTTTCATTAATATATCAAGTCAATACATATATGAAATAGAAATTACATCAATACAAGATTTTCCCTAAGCTTCTATTCCTAACGTCAACAGCTTTAGTCCTAGCTAAGAAGCCTGACAAAGCTGAGGATGAAGAAGAACAGGAAGAAGACGAGATTAAGTCATCTTCCTCTTCCTATCTTCGACAAACAAGATAGCGAGTCGTATGATTCGCTCTTGCTGACAGATACGACGAAGGTGAAGGTCTCTTCGAACGGCCACCAGATCACGTTTGATAACCTCTGGAAATTGAATCCAGAGATTGTGAGGGATGTTGGTGATAGGGTAGGGAGTTGGAATTCCATTCAAAAAGACATGCACAGTCTCATCACCGTAATTGTAGAACCAGCCAAATTCAGCCATTTGTGATAGTAAATGAAAAACAAGACTGAATTTGTGATACAAGTGTGATGAGAAGACTAATATGAAGTGGTTGTGTATATAGGCAAGAGAATGCCAAGAGATGCAAAGATATTTAATGCTGACAGGTAGAATTAATTCTACCTCGTCTCCCTAGACTTTGAAAAAGAATAACAGTCATTGGAAAAGGAATGTGCACATGTAACAAGAGTGAACTGTTCAAGGACGAGTGCCATTGTGTTTTAACCATAGACTATTAATCTTCCACTTCAACATTTTTGAGTACAAACTGAGACTGTTATCAAATTTTATTCAAAGATAAGCCAAGTAAAGGATTAGACTGAGAAATCAGAACTTAGACCTATACCAGAACTTAACAGTCATCAGAACATAATTTCTTAACTCGAAAAAGGAATGCTCATCTTAGTAAATACTCATGCAAGTTCTTAGTTATGAACGTCAGAACTTAATCATCAGAACGTGTAACTAGAACTTGTCCTCAGAATTTGTGCAAAAATGACACAATGACTGTTTATCTAAAATAACATAGACCACCACAGAAATTTTCATCATTCAGATGGAGTGATTAGTGTGTGCATTAAGCTAAATAACAGACAAAGAGTAAAGTCTGATTCACTTCAGTACATCTTAGAAATAAGTCATAATTAAAATTTTGCTAAAGAGCTGTCATTATCCTGAATCCTACTGATAAATGAGTTCATGCATGAGTCCACCTCAACTGTTTTTGTGCTAATTTTATGCATCTTTTGAAATTCTATTTTACAGTGGCTTCTCAGTGTAAGTGAGTCACGACTGTTTATCAGAATTTATGCTATTATCAGAGTATTTCTCCAGTAATCATAGAGTGTGAAAAGTCACCAAGAAAAATATTTTGCTTTTCTAATGCATATTTACTTAATACCAGCAATGCACTTGGGTCGTCCCTTTCACATTTTTACTCTAGATCTCAAAGGAGTACCTGATTTTATTTTATTTTTTTTATTTTATTTTTTTTAATAAGAGAGGTCTATCAGCACTTAGTACATTCAGCAGTTTTACTAGTATCAGAACTTAACAGATGAGTAGCATTATTCTAATTTGTGACTTAGTAATAAGATATACAAAGTAAACTTAACTAAGCTCAATTATCAGAATTTGCTAGTGTCATAAGATTTCCACAGAAATAATTACTTCTTTCATGGGATCATTTGTTTATTGAAGACTAGTAGGTCAGTATCTAGCACAGTTATCCTCATAGGATAGAATGATTACTTAAACAGATATATCACTTATTAGAGTTAAGAAACATATATCAGACAACAGTCAGTACTTAAAGACATTTATCAATTAATGCACAGAATATACAAAGAGATTAATTCTGTAAATACTGATCATAAAGTCTGATAACATAGAACAAGTTTAAGCAGATTTAGAGAAAGAACCTGAAATTATTCCAAGTTCATTTACCAATTTTGAAAAGGTAGCTTCACACAGTGGTTTTGTGAAGATATCTGCTACTTGTTGATCTGTGGGAACAAAATGCAATTCCACTGTACCTTCATCCACATGTTCCCTGATGAAATGGTACCTGATGCTGATGTGCTTTGTCATAGAGTGTTGAACTGGATTACCTGTCATAGCAATAACACTTTGATTATCACAGTAAATAGGGATTTTGAAATATGTTAACCCATAATCCAGTAACTGATTCTTCATCCAGAGAATCTGTGCACAGCAGCTTCCTGCAGCAATATACTCTGCTTCTGCAGTTGATGTGGAAATTGACTTTTATTTCTTGCTATACCAAGAAACCAACCTGCCTCCAAGAAATTGGCAGCTACCACTTGTGCTTTTCCTGTCAATTTTACAACCTGCAAAATCTGCATCTGAGTAACCTATTAATTTAAAATCTGATTCTCTAGGATACCATAATCCTAGATCAGCTGTTCCTTTAAGATACTTAAAGATTCTTTTTACAGCTGTTAAGTGAGGTTCTCTTGGATCTGCTTGAAATCTTGCACAAAGACAGGTAGCAAACATGATATCTGGTCTACTAGCAGTTAGATAGAGAAGTGAGCCAATCATACCTCTGTAATCAGTAATATCTACTGAATTACCAGTATCCTTATCCAGTTTTGTTGCAGTGGCCATGGGAGTGGATGCACTTGAACAGTCTTGCATTCCAAATTTCTTCAGCAAGTTTCTGGTGTACTTAGATTGACAAAAAAAAGTTCCTTCTTCACTCTGTTTGACTTGAAGGCCCAGAAAATAACTGAGTTCTCCCATCATACTCATCTGATATCTTGACTGCATTAGTTTGGCAAACTTTTTGCAAAGTTTGTCATTTGGAGACCCAAAAATAATATCATCAACATAAATCTGAATCAAAAGTAAGTCCTTGCCATGGTTGAGATAGAACAGTGTTTTGTCAATAGTTCCTCTGTTGAATCCACTTTCCAGAAGAAACTGAGCTAAAGTCTCATACCATGCTCTAGGAGCTTGCTTAAGTCCATAAAGTGCTTTATCAAGCCTGTAGACATAATCTGGATATTTGGAATCTACAAAGCCTGGAGGTTGTTCAACATATACTTCCTCTTCCAATTCTCCATTGAGAAAAGCACTTTTCACATCCATTTGAAAGACAGTAAACTTTTTGTGAGCAGCATAAGCCATGAATATCCTTATGGCTTCTAACCTAGCAACTGGAGCAAAAGTTTCATCATAGTCAATTCCCTCTTGTTGAGAATATCCTTTTGCAACCAGCCTTGCCTTGTTCCTTACAATTATGCCATCACTGTCAGTTTTGTTTCTGAATACCCACTTTGTACCAACAACCGATCTATTCTTAGGTCTTGGCACTAAGGTCCAGACTTTGTTTCTTTCAAATTCATTCAACTCTTCCTGCATTGCTTGCACCCAATCAGGATCTTGAAGAGCTTCTTCCACTTTCTTTGGCTCAGACTGAGAGAGAAAAGAATTGTAAAGACATTCTTTCGAAGTACCTGTTCTAGTTCTGACACCTGCCTCAGGATTTCCAATTATCAAATCAGGTGTATGTGATTTTGTCCACTTCCTTGCAGATGGAAGATTTTCTCTAGAACGGGATGCTCCCCCATGATTCATGCTGTCTTCGGTTTCATTTTCTGATGCTCCCCCTGAAATTATGCTCTCTGAGTTGGATCCTTCAGCATTTAGATTTTCAGTACTGTCAGTACTTGGCTTATCAGAACTTGACGAATCAGAATTTGAAGAGCCAGATGTATGTTCTGATGCTTCTTGAGATGTGATAATATCTTGAGTATGCTCCCCCTGCATTGGTGCATCTTCCTTTGACGTAGTCACCACAGTTTCAATAACATCAGAGTTTAATCCATCAGAATTTATAGTATCAGGACTTAGACTGTCAGGACTTGAGGTATCAGAATATGAATCTTCATTTTCAAATCTCAGCTGATCATGATCAATGCAATCTTCAAGTCCAGTGATCTTCTTGTCATCAAAAGAGACATTGATAGATTCCATGACCACTTTTGTTCTCAAATTATAGACTCTGAAGGCTTTTGTAGAAAGTGGATATCCAACAAAGATTCCCTCATCAGCTTTTAGATCAAACTTGGATAGCTGTTCAGGATGAGTCATGAGAACAAAACACTTACATCCAAATACATGAAAGTATTTGAGATTTGGCTTCTTGTTCTTCACCATCTCATATGGTGTTTTTCCATGCTTGTTAATGAGTGTTGCATTTTGAGTAAAACAAGTAGTCTGCACAGCTTCAGCCCAGAAATAGGTTGGAAGCTTTGCTTCTTCAAGCATTGTTCGTGCAGCTTCAATGAGAGTTCTATTCTTCCTTTCAACAACTCCATTTTGCTGTGGAGTTCCAGGAGCAGAAAATTCCTGCTTTATTCCATGATTTTTGCAGAACTCTTCCATTATCAGATTCTTGAATTCAGTGCCATTATCACTCCTCAAAATTTTCACAGAATCTTTGATCAATTTATCCAGATGTTTGACATGATCAATCAGGATAGATGCAGTTTCACTTTTTGTGTGCAAGAAATACACCCATGTGTATCTGGTGAACTCATCTACTATGACCAACGCATATTTCTTCTTTGCAATAGACATGACATTCACTGGACCAAATAGATCAACATGAAGTAGATAATAAGGCTCAAGAATTGATGATTCAGTCTTGCTCTTGAACGAAGATTTTCTTTGTTTAGCCTTCTGACATGAGTCACAAAGACCATCAGGAACAAACACTGATTTTGGCAGTCCTCTCACAAGATCTTTCTTGATCAGTTCATTTATCTTGTTGAAGTTTAAATGAGAGAGTTTCTTGTGCCAATTCCAGCTTTCTTCAGTTGAGGCTCTACTCACTAAACAGATTGCAGAACCATCAGAACTTGTTGAAAGCTTAGCTTCATAAATGTTACCACGCCTGAATCCCTTCAGAACAATTTTTTTCTTTAGATTTACTAACTATTTCACAATGTTCTGCAAAGAAATCAACATGATAACCTCTGTCACAGATTTGACTTATACTCAGTAAGTTGTGTTTAAGTCCTGAGACCAGAGCTACATCTTTAATGATGACATTCCCAAGATTGATATTGCCATATCCCAAAGTTTTTCCAATGTTGCCATCTCCATAAGAAACACTTGGGCCAGCTTTCTCCACAAAGTCTGATAGCAGGGCCTTATTTCCAGTCATATGTCCTGAACATCCACTGTCCAGAACTAAAATATTTTTCCTGTTGCCCTGCAATCAAAAAGACCACTAATTATTAGTTTTAAGGACCCAGACTTGCTTGGATCCTTTGGCCTTTTTAGGTTTGTTAACATTTACAGCGGATTTAGCATCAGATTTTATGTTAACAGTTTTCTCATCAGAACTTATACTACCAGACTTTGAATCAGAACTTACACTAGAAGGAACAACAGAAACTTTCTTTAAAGAAGGTTTTATTTGATAATAATCATAGTACAAACTATGATATTCCTTACAAGTATAAATGGAATGCCATAAACTACCACAATGAAAACAAGGATTTTGTGGTTTGTATCTAACAGACTGACTCTTAACTCCTGATTTTGAAGATAAGGAGTTAATATTCTTATTTTTCCTGCAAAAAGAAGCCAGATGGTTAGAACTTCCACAGTTATGACACGCTTTCCTAGGAGCATCAGGAACAGATTTATAGTTATTGCTTTTATTCACACCTTCCTTTCCATTCCTGTTTTTCCTAGGTGATTTTACCTTGTTTGCATTCTTAACATCTTTCAACTTATGCTTAAGCTGCTTCTTTGTCATTAAGCCTATGTTGACTTCAGCTGTCTTTTCCTGTTTTAGTTTGTCAGAAGCTAATTCCTTTTTAACTTCTGATTTCTCATTTTCAGATTTTTCAGTTACAAACTTAACAGGTTTTAACTTCGGCTTTTGCTTATCAACAGGCTTAATTTCTACAGTTCCTTTTTCATTTTTATTTTCTCCATAACCTAAGCCCTCTTTCCAGTTTCCACTGCTTAGCAAATTTTGAGTTGTTTTGCCAGAGTTAGTCCAAGTTCTGATAATCTCTCTCTCCTTTTCTAACTCAGTTTTTAGAGATTCATTCATTTTTAGCACTTCATCCCTAACATAAAAAGCATCATCTCTATCCTGCTGAGTTTGATGGAACATGACTAACTCTTTTTCTAAGAAATCATTTCTTTTCCTAAAAGCAAGATTTTCAGAAGTTAATCTTTCACATGTTAAAGTTTGATCTCTATAACTAACAAACATGGTTTTAAGATATCTTCTCAACTCATTAATATCATCAGTATGAAAAGCATAAGTAGTCTGAGGTACCTTTGTTTCAGCAGCTTCAGAACTGCTCTCAGAACTTGATTTATCAGCATTTGCCATCAATGCATAGTTCTCCTCACTTTCAGAGTCTGAGGTGTCTGTCCAGCTTTTCTGCTTTGTGACAAGAGCTTTGCCTTTGTCACTCTTGGTCTTCTTGCAATCAGGAGATATGTGGCCTTTCTCACCACAATTATAACATTTAACATTAGCGTAATCTCCTCTGTCAGACTTTCCTCCTCTTCCTTCAGATCTTCTGAAATTCTTCTTATCAGAACTTATGCCTTTTCTGGAAAACTTCTTTCCCTTCCTGAACTTCCTGTATGCAATCTTTGTGATTCCTTTCACCATAAGAGCACACAGCTTCATCATCTCCTCATCAGCATCAGTTTCAGGCAAGCTTTCAGAATCTGAGTCATCATCACTCTCAGAACTTGATGACTCAGTATCAGATTTTATGATAAGAGCTTTACCCTTGTCTTTCTTTGAGGAAGGTGGTTTGGGGGATTCCTCTTCAGCCTTGAGAGCAACTGTCCTTGACTTTCCTCCTTTCCTTTTGCTTCTTTGTTCCATCTCAAGTTTATGAGTCTTGAGTATTCCATAGATTTCATCAAGAGTTGTTTCATCAAGATTGTAGTTGTCTCTTATTGTTGTTGCCTTCAAATCCCAACATTCAGGAAGAGCTAACAGGAATTTAAGGTTTGTATCTTCAAGATCATACTCCTTATTTACTAATGACAAGTCATTCAAGAGTTTGACAAATCTATCATATACATCAGTCAATGACTCATTAGTCCTAGAGTCAAAGTGTTCATACTCTTGAGTGAGTATTGTCTTCCTGTTCTTCTTAACTGTTTCAGTTCCTTGACACCTTGTCTCCAGTGCATCCCATATCTCCTTAGCAGTCTTGCAGTTGATTACCCTGTTTGACATTACATTATCAATGGCACTATGCAATAAGTGTCGTACCTTGGCATCCTTAGCAATAGATGCTATATCTTCAGCAGTGTAATCACTCTTTTCCTTTGGTACGGTCATTGCTGCTTCACCTGCAACTATAACAGCGAGCTTGGTAGGTTTGTGAGGCCCTTCCTTGATTCTATCAAGGTATTCTGGATCTGTTGCTTCCAGAAACATGGTCATCCTTACCTTCCATATGGGATATTCAGATGGTCTCAATATGGGAACTCTGATAGTCTCATATCGACTCTGAGTTGATGTCTTTGATGATTCCTCAGTTTTGGTAAGCTTAGTTGGAGTTTCTGTGTCAGACATGATTGTGTTTGGATCTTTAACTGTATGTGTGTTAACAGAAGGCTCTGATACCACTTGTTAGGTCACACTTTCACTGTAGAGGGGGTGAATACAGTGTTTATTACAATCAAATCAAACTTCAAGAACTTATGTAACAGAAAACAAACTTTATTGAAACAATAAACTCTGTTACAATCTGGAACTGTTATCTCTCAGTGATGAACAAAATATCACGAGAGCTGCTAGGGTTACAGTAAATAATATTCTCGATAATGATAACACTTATAGTGTAAACCCTATGTCTGTGTTTATATACTACACAGTTACAAGATAATCGCTAATTGATATGGAATATAATTTTGCTTCCTAATATATATCAATCAGATATCTTCTATTCCAAGTATTCCATTCTTCACGGAATTCCTTCTTCATGCATATCTCTTCTTATGTTTATCTTGATCTTCTTAACTTTAATCAGCTACTGTCCTTATCTGATCGTCCTTCAGCACTTAAGTTCCGATATCTATCTCCTGATGCTTATCTCCTGATAACATAAGTACTGATATCCCTTAAGTTCTGACTTCCAGTATAAGTACTGATCAGTTAAGTACTGATTTGTTCTGTTCAAATAAGATCTGAAATCTAAACATAAAACATATTAGCCATGACATTATCAAATATATCTAACAGAGGTTATACCCTTAATTCCACCTTTAAAAAGGTACTTGCATTCTTCCATGGATAAATCAAGTCATATATCCTTGATAGATTATCTTATTCAATCATTCCCACCTCGATAGTCTATATCAAATTTCACAATAGCATCCTTATTCAAGATGAGGTCAATCCATATGGCCTCCAAAAGATAATAATGGTTATCCGCTTTTCTTTCTTGATTTGGTAATAATAACAGGGATATTCTGGAAGATATTGGTTGTGTTCAATGTGAACTTTTTAGTTCTAACTATTCATTTATCTCCATTATTTATCTCAACCGTCATCTCAATGTTGGGATATCTTTTATACATGGCGTCTCCCTTTCTGGGTATCAAGCCGCCGGTCTTACCTACACTTCACATTCTTGAAGGTCACTTCCTTCATCCAATTTCCTAATTTCTTACTTTCTTGTCTCCTCATTCCATCCGTGTTTTCTTATTAGCCCATCAATCTATCTCGAAGTGTCTTCGAATACTCCCAACTTAAAGGGGATAAAATATATATATATATATATCATTTATTCCTTCAACCATCAACTTTAACTCATGGTGAATCACCCTCATCCTGATGATCACCTACTTTTCTATTTCTATTACTATGAGTCTTTAGGGTTTCCTCATACCCAACTCCCTTATCATTCCTCAAACTCTATTGACTTTATATTCCTTTCCACTTTAGTTTCTTTTCATTTTCCTTTCTATTACAATCATTTCATGAACCCACTAATCATTGACTTCAAACATCACGTCGTTCTGGGATTCGTGTCCTCAGAACGAATCTTGACAACTTTTGTAACTTAGATTTATAATTCATCCTACTCGTCCGCCTTTGTTCTGGCCCTAAAGATTCTTCACTATCTCCTTAATTTTGGGAGTACTTTCTCAGAAACAATTGACTGAACTTTAGTCATTTTATTTTAACCTCTGGCTCCGTATCTTTCTTGGCCTTTCACCAGTGGTTGGCATCTCCTACTAGAAGGTAACTAACAAAAAGAGTCTCTTTTTTTACACCTCACCAATCATTTAGAATCTCAAATGATTCCTCCATTTCCTTTAGCCAGGCTCTCGCCTCGACTGGGTCATCTGTCCCTTGGAACTCTGAGAGCTTTAAAAGAAAATAAAGGTCCTAAAACAATTTCCCACTGTATTGTTTCCTCAGGGTAGTGGTTGGGGATTAAAGTATAAGTTTTGTTTAGGCAGGTCCATGAATTGCCCCATAGGATTACCATCCCGGTTCTCCCTATCGTGCTCGACTTCTGTTTTCTCAGTATGAAATATTTCATCCTTCTCCCGTAATCAGGGTTATCTTATATGTTAAAAATCCGTGTTTTCCACTTCATTATGTTATGGGTTCCTTCTTTCTTGATGGCGACCTCCCTGACTATCACATTCGGGGTTTGCCCTAAATCTTATTCCTCGAACTATGGCTTTCATCTAAGATCCCTTCCTTAAGCTTTTGAACATTTGGAACTCAAATTCTGTAGGAATACCTCATTATTCCCTTATCATCTTTCTCGGTATTAATCTCTTCTCCATTCATTGGCTCTCTGCCTTCATTCATCACTTTTTTTGGCACAATAAGATCTTTTCCAATAATTCGGGCTGTATTGCAATTTCAAAAAGTTTTTCAGTACCGGCTCCAGTTACCTTCACTTCTATTTCCATTTTCTCGAAATCTTTTATCAACTCTTCTAAAGACATTATCATCTTGAGTCTCTCCTTTCTACTAAGGGCGTCAGCCACCACATTAGCTTTCCCTGGATGATAAAGAACCTCATAATCATAATCCTTGATTAGCTCTAACCACCTCCTCCGGTGCATGTTGAGCCTTTTTTGTGTGAAAATGTACTTGAGCTCTTGGGGTTTGCGTAAACCTCACACTTCTCTCCATAAAAGTAGTGCCTCCAATATTTAGGGAAAAACTATTGCCGTGAGCCCAAGATCATGGGTGGGATATCGAATTTCATATTCCCTTAATGGTCTTGACGTGTACACGATTACCTTACTGTACTGCATAAGCACGCACCCTAAGCCCTTGTGCAAAGCGTCACTACAATTCAAAAAATATCCTTTACCATCCGGTAACACCAACATAGGGGTCGTCACCAATCTTTGCTTCAGTTCTTGAAAGTTGTTCTCCAATTTTTCTGTCCATTCGAACTTCTTTGTCTTACGAGTAAGCCGCGTTAAAGAGGCTACTATCTTTGCAAACTTGAATAAACCTACGGTAGTTATCGGCCAATCCTACCTCTGGTAGTCGTCCTGACCAAGGTCTTCCATTCCTCATCGGTCCTTTCTTCGTTCTTGTCGGGATCCTCCACAGAATCCTCTTCAGCAACAATCCTTTCTGGGATAACATCCTCAACCGCTACATCCTTAATATGAACATTATTTGGTCCCTCATTAGGGTGATCCATTGGATCTACAATCTGATCCCCAATATGTAGTAAAATATTATCGTGTTATTGCTCTTTAACTTCAGAGTTCGGAGTCCCACTACCATATACGATAACGAACTACGCTTCTATCACGATATTTATAAGGGTTCCCATAAGGGTTTTAACTGTCAGTACTATGTTAGGTAGTCCGACAATGAACTTGGCAAGAGTTCTTATTATCTGAGTGAACTTATTATTTTAATGACACATCATCTCTGAGGTTTATAACGCTTGCACTGATATTATTTATGTAACACCCCCAAATCTGGGGTCGGGGATCCAGGTTGTCACGAGTTCCTTTTCCCTTAGTAACACTTAATCTTAATAAACAACCAACTACTGCATACTGCGACCCCACAATATACACACACAAACCACAAGTTATAGTCTCGGAGATGAATACCAAAAATAACACAAGTCATTTTATTCCACAATTATAAGTCATTACACCTCGAAAGGGGTTTCTGAATAAATTTATAGATTCTTTGCCATTAATATAATTCATAAATATACATAAGTCTGGTACATCAAAAGTTGAAAGCCTAGCCTATTGCTAGTTCCTACCTCAGCTACAATGGCATCAACACCTACAGGAAACTGCGGAATATTTCCTATCCGCTTGCGAATTAGGAGCTTGGTCCTGTTCATCCTGTCTATCGGTTGTTGTGTGATGAAAGAAGAAATAAAGGGTGAGCAACAAGCCCACCTAAATAATATGTATAATAATTAACAATATATGAGCATTCTTATAGTACTCATGGAAGTCTTGGTCAAAAAGAAATGAACCAAGTTTGATATTTTAACGCGACCAAGTCGCAAAATATTAAGTATATATGAATATATACATTTCAAAATCTTGGAAATCCTCTTATATGCATAATATACATCGAGTTCCAGTTTATAACTGTATAAAAAATATCGTTACAAGGTGATCTCACATATCTAACCTTGTCTCAATAATTTTTTGAAAATCTTTGTCATGCATAAGATAATCATTAACTAGATATAAGTTGAAAAGATGAAGTTACAAGATACTCCAATATACTTATATCATTTTAGAAAACTACGTGAACTACCACTGTTCAAGCTATAATCAGTTTCAAAATTTCATCACATAGATGAGACTACAAGATAAGACTTGAATAGATTCAATCTTTGAAATACAATTCAAAAGAAATGAAGTTACGAGATACTTCATTAAGTCTCGATATATATACACCTATATATATCTCATACTTTTCTTAGAAACCTCTGTTATGAAAGTATAAACAGAGTTATAATATCCAATGAATTTGGAAAGAAGAAAACCTTGGCATAAACCTGATATCTTGCTGATCAGGCAAAGATACCAATTAAGTCACCTTTTCTACTAGTAGATGGATGAATCCCCCACTGGTCATCACCCTGGCCGTATTAGGGCCTTATGCTGGACTGCCACTCAGCCACTTACGCATTGATGGACTCCCACTGAGCCACTTACACTTTCATAGACTCCCACTGAGCCCGTGTTGCTTATGCCGACCCAATTAGATGGACTTACATCCCGAACATTGGGCAAGTAATCAAAATGTTTTTTCAAAATAGCAACCCCGTTGCGAATATAGAATACACCCCAGAGCCGGATCCCTCAGATTTTTGAGCGAGTATTCAAGTCCCCTTCAAAAGGAAGATCTTACATCTGAAAATGAGTTTTGGGATCCGCTCTAACTTTTAAAATCATTTTGAAGACTCGAAACCATTTTTGAAAATGTTTGGAAAATGATGATTTAATAGAATAAATGAGTTACAAAATAATCAAAGAATATCTTAATATTATTCTTTAAATAATATTCTAATAAAAAATAGCTTTTATCAAAATAAATCCAGTAAAAGTTTTTGGAAAGAATACTTGAAACGAATAATAACTATCGAAAGAAATACTTATACGAAAGTAAAATCTTTATTTGAATAATCGAAAATAATGTTTGATTATTATTCGAAACTATCGAATACACCTGATTCGATTAATAGTTATAGAAAACTATATATATATATATATAGTTACCTAAATTATACTCGGGAACATCGACTCCCGGTTTAGAAAAATGTTCACCTTTGGGTCCCATATACTAAGGGTATTCGCCACAACTGCTTATCTCTAGCATAGGTATTATGCAGTTTATAAGCATTTGAATTGATAATAAAATATCAAGATTTCACAACATGCATATATATACCATATCAACATGCTCCAATATATCGCAAGAATTTCTAATAACAATCATGCACTTATCACAAGATAATGCATATACTCCCTCAATCCTTATGATTTGTTATCAAAAGGATTGGACACGCAGATTAAGAAATATGTAAAAAGTAGTGAAAAAGAAAAAGAAAAGTGGGTGAAGTGGCGGGACCCATCAATTTTTAATATAAAAAAGAGAGATAGTGGGGTAAAAGTAGTGTGAAAAGGAAGAAAAAGTGGGGAAATAAGGAGACCCATTGACTATTTTTGGTAAGTTTTGAAATGTAAAGAAATGAATGGGACATCCAAAAAAGGAAAGTGTAAAGAAATGATAAAGACAAAGGGAGTATATATAACGGGTAGAAAACTTGCCTTAGTGTTCCGGGATATACTTAAGCTTAGAGTGGGTCCGGTAACCTAAGAACAACAACATAATCCGGAATTAGACCACGGTCACTTAAGAAACTAGTCAAAACTCACTCATACCCTAACGGTCGCTTACAGTCGCTTACACGCTTAACGATTTGCATTAATCTCTCGCGTACCCTCGGCTCCATCAATTTTAATAAATTAACGGTTACGAATTTTAAGGCGACTCTTTCGCGAATACTCTACCAACTGCCTAACCCACCTTACATAATTGTTTCATATTCCAATTAGTCTTTTAAGGGCCTTAAACAAGGTCTCAAAGTAAAGCGAGGGGTAAAGTTTCATTCGCGAAACGCCGTAACTTAAAACGGTCGTTTCTCCTAAACCATAAATCGGATCTAAGCGAACGACATATCAAAACAAAGCTTGAATCATAAAATTTCTAAGCATGGTAATGGTTAGTTCATGGAAGTGTTTTTTCCAAAAGTTAAGCACAAAACTGATTAAAGAAAATCAGGCATTACGATGACTATAACCTAATGATTTTCAAAGTTTAAACTACACCAAATCATCACCAATTCAAGAACAATCCAACATCCATCAATATCAAACTAAACCCATTCATCCAAGCGCCATTATCATCCAAACAAATCAAACTTAAAACTAAGGGTTCAAAACCTCTAACTATCTCTACCAAGCTTGGATCTTAAAGAAAATATAAGATAACAAAATGTTAGTTTTTGAAAACACTATTCATCAAGAACTTTGAGAAATTGTTTAACTAAGGAATCCTTGCAATCTTGGCTTCAAACATATAGCATAACTAAGTTATAAAATATAGGATCCAAAGAAACAAACCTTGCAATTTTCCATGGCCTAGAGCTTGAGTTTTGAAAATCTATTTCACCATTTTTATGAAAAGGCCGAATGGAAGAAGAAGAAAATGGGGGAGAGCTTTTTCTTGCTTGGTTTTCCTTGGGAAATGAGAAACAAATTCTTGGTGGAGGAGATTTTTGAACAAATATCTTGATAAAATGGTGACATCACATGCTCATGTCATTGCTTGCATCATTCATTTGCCACATGTCCTTCCCTTATGGTTTAATGATGTCATCCTCCTCTAATCTATTTGATTAGTGCTTAATTATTTGGTTAATCCTTTGGTTACTTGTATAAGCTTGATCCTTGGTCACTTATTTATTTTACGGTTCGCTTAACTCTCGTTCTCGGTTATCGTTTGAGGGATCATATCCGGGATCTTATTACTTGGGCTTCCATAACCCTCTCTTCATATTTTATAGTCCTTTAATGATCCTTGCTTAAAATCCTTGAATTAAAATCCTTTTAATCATGCTACCTTATACTCAATCCTTTCGGTATCTGGTGGATTTTCGGGGAAAATCAAAGTGTTCGTATTTGGATTCTGACGATCTTTACATACACTCATATACTATATGGAATATAAATAAGATCTCAGAATATCAATAAAAGAACTCCTATGTTAGGTCACACACACTGTAGAAGGGGTTGAATACAGTGTTTTATACAATCAAATCGATTTCGAACACAAGTAACAGTAAACAGATATATTCAATATAATAAACTCTGTTACAATGGAACTATTCTCTCTCAGTGATGAATAAATATCACGAGAGCTGCTTGGGTTACAATGAATATTATTCTCAATAATGATAACACTTATAGTGTAAACCCTATGTATGTGTTCATATACTACACAGTTACAAGATAATCACTAATTGATATGGAATATAATTCTGCTTCCTAAAATATATCAATCAGATATTTTTTCTTCCAAGTATTCTATTCTTCATAGAATTCCTTCTTTATGCATATATCTTCTTGCATTTGTCTTGATCTTCTTTCCTTTCAATCAGCCGCCTTCCTTATCTGAAAGTTTCCTTAAGTCCTAATTTTATCTCCTGATAAATATCTTCTGAACCTTAAGTTCTGATAAATTAAGTTCTGACTTCAGTATAAGTGATGATTTCCAGTTAAGTACTGATTTGTCCTGTTTAAGTAAGATCTGAAAACTATACACAAATCATATTAGACATGACATTATCAAATATATCTAACAATCTCCCCCAACTCTTAAATTAGCATAATATACAAGTTTAACAGATATTTGATGATGTCAAAAACATCAAGTACAAATGCATGAGAATTTGACTAGATAGCTACAACTTACAGTCCTTAAAGCTTTACCAACTTTAACTTCTGATAATAACTTCAGTCTATATACACATCAGAATTTGAGCAGTTGTAGATCTTGACTTGGCTTCACTTTGTGATCTCTTCAATATCAGGAGTTGTTCTGAGATAGTTCTTTAACAAACATCTCTCATCTCTCATCATATCAGAGTTCATTAATCATCGTCCTTTTAGCATCTTTAAGCTCTGCGGTATCTTCACTAGTTTGGAAGATAGCATATCTGAGATCATTAATTTTTGCTTTTCTCAACTCCTGATCTAGTCTGATGACATAGGCTTTGTCAGACTCTAGATTGAATTCAAGTCCCTTAATACCAAGATATGTTCTGATCTTTAAAGTGTTAGGCTTCATATCAACAATATCACCATTGTAATCTCTGTACTTAGGACAGTATGTGCTGTCAGACTTCACAGAATAAAGCTTCTTCTGTCTCTGAATTTGAGTCTTCAAATAATTTACAGCACTTTCTGTTAATCTGTCATTCACTTGAAGTAAGAATAAAACATGTTCCAGTTCCTCAAAATACTTCAGTGGTATAGCATTTTCCCTTATATGGTAAACCCTTCCATCTGTCATGAAATATAACAAGATGTGTTCTTTCAAGAAGGTATGGTAAACCATTTATACAGATTCAAGCTGATTCAATCTTTCAGGAGTTGCTCCAACACCTGGTTCACTTAAGGAAGTTGGATCATTGGTTGTATTTTGCACTCTTCTTTCATCAGCACAACCCAATCCAGATTTATCTCTTGCATCCTTTCCAGTAACCACTCTTGCTTCAAAACCACTTGCTACAATCTTCAAAGGTTGAGTATGTTTGGCTTTAGTGAATCCTGGTAGGAGTAACTTTGAGGATTTAACATGAGCAATGTCAGAGGTTTCCTTTGACTTATCTTCTGATATCAAGCCAACTTGAGCTATGTCAGAGGTTGCTCGCTTCATAGTTATATCAGAACTTACTATATCTTGACTCTAAACAACTTGAGCCATGTCAGAGGTTGTTTGAGAAATCTTTCTTGAAGTCAGAGTAAGATTAGCATCTTCATCAGATATTTCTTCATCCAGAGGAGGCACATAAACCTTTACAGGTTCACCAACTTTATCTTTGCCCTTGGACCTTGGATCTATCTGCAATTATGATTTGGCCTTGGTTGCCACAGGATTTGTCCTTTATTTTATCACAATGCCTTTAGCCGTAGGAAGTTTCTTTTCAACAACAGAAGCTTCGGATTTGGAGATGACTTTTTCTAATTTAAGTCTAGCTTCTTCTTCCTTTAGACTCTCAAAGTCCATTCCTGGATTTTCTTTCAGAAATAACTGTTTTGAAATTTCTTCATCGAGTTCCAAAAGTTCATCAGAACTTATCCTTTTACCATTATTAGAAGTTATTCTTCTCCCAGTATCAGAACTTGTTCTTTGACTTGTAGTTCCGGTTCTACTTGATGAGAGACCTCCACCTTGACCATGACCTCCACCCATTCCAGAGTTTCCCGGGTCATTACCATCATCCTTTTTCTTCAGTGTCTTAACAGGTTTACATTTGGACTTAATTACTTTCTCCCCCTTTTTGGCATCAGCAGGTAAAAGAAGAGAGACAAGCAATTCCACTGAGAATTGGATCTCATTGAGTTGATTTTGATGAGAAGCTTGATTTTTCAAAATTTCATCAATCTGAGACTGTTGCTTCTCTTGGATTTTCTCAATGTTGGTAATTTTGTCAAAGGTAGGTTGGAAAAACCTTTTCTTGTCCAACTTGACAACTGTATCTTGCTGATTGAAGGATTCTTGAATCTTGTCCACCTTGGCCTGAGTTACAGATTATTGACCTTGAAGGTGCCTTGTACTAAGTGCAGTAACTCTTAGCTATATTTTGAAATCATTATTAACTAGCATCTCATCAGCTTTTGCCAGATGATCAGCAAGAATCTTTTCAGAAGGAATAAAGGTAATTGTGTTCCACTCCTTAGTCCACTCCTGTCCTCTAGAAGTTTAACTCCAAGGTACTGGTGCTTCCCCTGTAACAAACTTTTTGACTATCTCAGCTTTTGAAGGAGCTTGTAGAGGTGCATGTCCAGAAGGACCAACTGCATCAGCATCTATATTTGTAGCAGCATTACCAGTATTATCAACATTTGCAGCATCAGAACTTACAGAGTCAACATCTTCAGCATCCTCTGATAAAAGAACAGTATGAGAGGCTATGGAAGCTTTAACATCATCCTCTGAGTGTTGATCTCCAACTAAGTTTGGATCAACAGCCATATTTTAATGCTCACCTAAAATCTGATCTTCAGTATCTATATGCAGAGAAGGTGTTGTAGGCAATTCTGGATTAAAATCAGCATCAGGAATTGGTGTTGTTGGTGGAGTGACTTGAGTTGGTAGAGCTTCTAGATTAAAAACCTGAGGCACTTCCAAGTTATGTATGTCAATTTCATCGCATGGCCCCTGGGTATCAGCATGAACTGGAGATTGATGAGTTGCATGAAGGTCTGGATCAGCACTAGGAGAATTGTGAGCTTCAACAGGATCTTGTGAGATCAGAGATTCCTGACCCCCTTCCTTAGCTGCTGCTTCCAGTCCTTTACCAGAATCTTCAGGCCTTTTTGCCAATGATTTGAATCTTTTAGATTTGAAGGAGACTTTAGGAGCTGTATCATCAGAATTACGCTTTCTAAGCCTTTTTAGGGGCCTAGAACTCCCAATATCAACATCCTCCTGAGAAGAGACCTTCTCAGCTTCTAAACAACAGGTTCTGATACAGGAACCTGTTCCTCAACATCTGATTCATCTCGCAGAATGAATCTCCTTCTCTTCTGTTGTGTTTGAGGTACTTTCTTAGTCCTCTTAGGTTTGGAAGATGAAGGCTGCACTGTAGGATCTGAAGGTTGATGTTGAGAAGTTTGAGGTGGTTGAGTAGAGGTGGTAGGTGCTGATGGATGAGGTTCAGATGGTTGGACATCAGGATATAGTGTATTGTATTTAACAGGATCATAGGTTATTAAGGCTTGTTTGACAGATAAAGGAATTAAGAGGGGTCTTAACACAGCCTTCTTATTATCAGTAGATAATAAGTTAGTAAAAGCTCTTTTTGCTATTCTGAATGATGAAATTAATTCACTAGCATTTCGGGGCTTATTATCACAACAGAAACTATAGATAAGCTGACAGAATCTAGCAAAATAAATAGTAGATCTATCTTCATTCATTATGTCCCCAATAAAACCTAAGACAGCACTTGCATAGTCAAAATCAGTTTGATTTATGATAGCATACCCGATTTGTTGGCTGAATATGGGAATTGCATCAAAATTGGAACATTTGTTTGCAAAAGCCTTGGTTATGTAATCAAAGAAGAAACTCCATTCCCTCCTTATGAAAGATCTTTTCAACTAGCCCAGCCTTGCCAATATCCTCTCATATCCCAGACTGGCTATCATGTTTTGAAGAACTGGATCTTCAACAGTGGAATAAACACATTTCTCAGGTAGCTGCAGTGCTTGTCGAACCGTAGACAAAGTCACAACATACTCATCCTCCCCTGATGAAAAAATAATACTTGGGGACCCTTGAGCACCACCATCATCATATACACCGCTTCTCCGGAACTCCAGTACTTGAGTACCAGAGACTGCTTCGAGTTCATTCAGAGCATACCCAATATCAGAACTAGCAAGAAAGTCATGAATGAAGTGAAGTTCAGATGGTGCTTCCGACTTGCTAAGAATAACGGAGAAATTATTAGGAACAAATGTAGCTCCATCGAAAATTATGTCCTTGGGTTCCATGAGAAATACGTGAGAGAAAAAAAAATGCCTGTAAGGTGTTTGATAGAATGTCTGTATGAAAAATTGTCAGTAGATGAGAGAGAATAAAAGTAAAAAGAGAGAGATAAATATGAAAGTAAATAAAAGATTGTACAATCTTTTCTCTCTTTTACTTATACACGGTAAAAAAAATAACCGTTGAGACACCTGTCAGACATGCAGCAGTAAAAGATAATTAATGGGCACGGGTATTCAGTAATCATTTCTTATCACATGCAGTTTTTCAAGGAAAAACCGTTCCACTTACCAAGTAATCCCATTAATCAAGGACATTCAGTTTTATTTTAAATTTTAAAACTGTTCCCACTTAATAAATTATTATTACTGCTTTACCAATATTCTGTAAAAATATGACCAATGAGAGAATGACCATAAATAAACCAAGTAAACAAATACTCCCATGTCAGAATCAGAACTTGATTTGTATCAGAGCGAAAAAGGTCATCAGTATATGGTTAGTATCAGGATTTAAAATATCATCAGAATATGAAACGACTCAGAGACAAAATCTTGCAAAAATATAAAATTCCATTAATATATTGAGAAAATACATTTCATGAAATTTAAATTACATTCTTAAAATTACAAGATTGTCCTAAGCTACAAATCCTAACATCAACAGCTTTAGTCCTAAGCTAAGAAGCCAGAAAAAGCTGACGGTGAAGAGAAACAGATAGATAACAATTATTTCTTATTCCTACTCTCAACAAAGAGAACAGCAAGATGAATGATTCGCTCTTGCTGTCGGAGAGCTTCTCTCCTTTCTTCTTCCAGACGCTCAAGATGGCGATGATAGTCCATGTAGAAGAATAAGAGGTATGTGAGAACCTCTTAGGGAACTGAGTCCCAGATATCATCAGGAATGGCAGTGACATGCCACTCCTGCCTCCACTCAGTACAGCTCAACTCTATTTCAAAAGTGTCATAGTTCGGGACCAAGTTGAAATGAACCATATTTTTGATGAGGATGTAAAAAGAGTGAGTTTGAGAGAAAATGAGAGATGTGTTGGCTGGAATGAGGTGTTGGTTTATATAACCAATAGAATACTAAGAGACGCAAGGAAAATTGAATGGTTATAGGTAAAAATAATTATACCTCGTCTCCCTAGACTGATGAGAATAATAACAGCCATTGGAAGCTTAAAACAGGATTTAATGCGCACACGAAACAAGTAAAAATTACTGTGCATAGACGAGTACCACTAACCCAAATTATGTTGACTGTTAATATCTCACCCAAACATATTCTGATTTTAAATAAGACTGTTTCAGTTTTAACCACAAGTAAGTCAAGTAAAGAATCATGATTTAATATCAGAACCTAGACTTATATCAGAACTTAACAGTCATCAGAACATGATTCCTTAACTCGAAAGTTGAATCCCTATTTCTGTAATTCTTCACACAAATATTGATGTCGTTTCTTCAGAACTTAACCATCAGAACTTGTCCTCAGAATTTATGCAACTGACACTTAACTTGTTCATCTAAAACAACATTTATCACCACAGTAATTTTCATCATTCATATGGAGTGTATGTGTGTGCAGTAAGCTAAATATCAGATAAAGATTAAAGTCTGATTCACTTCAGTACATCTTAGAAATAAGGCATAATTAAGAACTTTGCTCAAAATCTGTCATGATTCTGAGGTCTACTTTAGAATGAGTTCATGCATGAGTCCACCTCAACTGTTTTGTGCTCATTTTATGCATCTTTTGGAATTCCATTTTACAGTGGCTTCTCAGTGTAAGTGAGTCATGACTGCTTATCAAAATTTATGCTATTATCAGAATATTTCTCCAGTAACCATAGAGTGTGAAAAGTCACCAAGAAAATATTTATTTTGCTTTTATGATGCATATTACTTAATACCAGCAATGCACTTGGGTCTTCCCTTCCACATTTTTACTCTAGATCTCAATGGAGTACCTAACTTTAATTTCTTTTTCTTTTTCTTTTGATAAGTGAGGCTTATCAGCACTTAGTACATTCACTAGATTTACTGACATCAGAACTTAACAGATAAGAAGCATTATTCTAGTTTTTGACTTAGTAATAAGATAGACAAAGTAAACTTAACTAAGCTCAATATCAGAATTTGCTTGTGTTAAAAGATTTCCACATAAACAATTACTTCAAACATGGGATCTTTAGTATATTAAAGACTACTAGGTCAGCATCTAGCATAGTTATCCTCATTGGATTGAATAGTCACAGAAGCATGCATATCACTATCAGAGTTTAGAAATTCACATCAGACAATAATCAGTACTTAAGCAATTTTCAATTAAGCACGGAATTCACAAAGATAGTAATATCTGTATATACTGATTATAAAATCTGATAAAACAGAACATAAACTAAATAGACTTAGAGAAAGAACCTGAAACCATTCCAAGTTCATTTACCAATCTTGTAAAAGTAGCATCACATAGTGGTTTTGTGAAGTTATCTACTAGTTGTTGATCTATTGGAACAAAGTGCAATTCCACTGTACCTTTATCCACATGTTCCCTTATGAAGTGGTACCTAATGCTGATGTGCTTTGCATTGAGTGTTGAACTGGATTATCTGTCATAGCAATAGCACTTTGATTATCACAGTAAATAGGGATTTTAAGGTATGTTAACCCATAATCAAGTAACTGATTCTTCATCCAAAAAATCTGTGCACAACAACTTCCTGCAGCAATGTATTCTGCTTCTGCAGTTGATGTGGAAATTGACTTTTGTTTCTTGCTAAACCAAGAAACTAATCTGCCTCCAAGAAATTGGCAGCTTCCACTTGTGCTATTCCTATCAATTTTGCATCCTGCAAAATCTGCATCTGAGTAACATATTAGCTTAAAATATGATTCTCTGGGATACCACAATCCCAGATCAGCTGTTCCCTTGAGATACTTGAAAATTCTTTTTACAGTTGTTAAGTGAGGTTCTCTTGGATCTGCTTGAAATCTTGCACAAAGATAGGTGCATACATGATATCAGGTCTACTAGCAGTTAGATAGAGTAGTGAGCCAATCATACCTCCGTAATCAGTAATATCTACTGATATACCAGTATCCTTATCCAATTTTGTTGCAGTGACCATGGGAGTGGATGTACTTGAACAATCTTGCATTCCAAATTTCTTCAGCAAATTTCTGGTGTACTTGGATTGACAAATAAAAGTGCCTTCTTCATTCTGCTTGACTTGAAGGCCCAAAAAATAGCTAAGTTCCCCCATCATACTCATTTGATATCTTGACTGCATCAGTTTGGCAAACTTTTTGCAAAGTCTGTCATTTGTAGAAACAAAAATGATATCATCAACATATATCTGCACCAAAAGTAAGTCCTCTCCATGGTTGAGGTAGAACAGTGTTTTGTCAATAGTTCCTCTTTTAAATCCACTTTCCAGAAGAAACTGAGCTAAAGTCTTATACCATGCTCTTGGAGCTTGCTTAAGGCCATAAAGTGCTTTATCAAGCCTGTAGACATAATTTGGAAATTTGGAATCTACAAAGCCTAGAGGTTGTTCAACATATACTTCCTCTTCCAATTCTCCATTGAGAAAAGCACTTTTCACATCCATTTGAAAGACTATAAACTTTTTGTGAGCAGCATAAGCCAAAAATATCCTTATGGCTTCCAATCTGGCAATTGGTGCAAATGTTTCATCATAATCAATTCCCTCATGTTGAGAATATCCTTTTGCAACCAGCCTTGCTTTATTCCTTGTAATTATGCCATCACTATCAGTTTTATATCTGAACACCCGCTTTGTACCAACAACAGATCTGTTCATTGGTCTTGGCACTAGGGTCCAGACTTTATTTCTTTCAAATTCATTTAACTCTTCCTGCATTGCTTGCATCCAATCAGCATCTTGAAGTGCTTCTTCAACTTTCTTTGGTTCAGTCCGAGAAAGAAAAGAATTATAGAGACATTCATTTGAAGTAGCTATTCTAGTTCTGACACCTGCATCAGGATTTCCAATTATTAAATCAGGTGTATGTGATTTAGTCCACTTCCTTGCAGATGGAAGATTTTCTGTAGAACTGGATGCTCCCCCATGATCCACGCTATCTTCATCAACATTTTCTAATGCTCCCCCTGAAATTATGCTCTCTGAGTTGGATCCTTCAGAAATTGAGTTTCCAGAATTATCAGAACTTGGCTCATCAGAACTTGATGAATCAGAACTTGAAGAGCCAGTTGTAGGTTCTGATGCTTCTTGAGATGTGATTCTATCTTCAGTATGCTCCCCCTGCACAGGTGCATCTTCCTTTGGCGTAGTCACCACAGTTTCAATAATATCAGAGTTTAATCCATCAGAGTTTGCAGTATCAGGATTTAGACTGTCAGGATTTTCAGTATCAGAATTTAAGTCTTCATTTTCAAATCTCAGTTGATCATGATCATTGAAATCTTCAAGTCCAGTAATCTTCTTATCATCAAAGGAGACATTGATAGATTCCATGACAACCCTTGTTCTTAAATTGTAGACTCTGAAGGCTTTTGTGAAAAGGGAATATCCAACAAAAATTCCTTCATTAGCTTTTAAATCAAATTTGGATAGCTGTTCAGGATGAGTCTTAAGAACAAAACACTTTCAGCCAAATACATGAAAATACTTCAGATTTGGCTTCTTTTTCTTCACCATCTGGTGTCTTTCCATGATTGTTAATGAGTGTTGCATTCTGAGTAAAACAAGCAGTCTGCACAGCTTTAGCCCAAAAATAGGTTGGTAGCTTTACTTCATCAAGCATTGTTCGTGCAGCTTCAATAAGAGTTCTATTCTTTCTTTCAACAACTCCATTTTGCTGTGGAGTTCCAGGAGCAGAAAATTCCTGCTTGATTCCATGGTCTTTGCAGAACTCTTCCATAATCAAATTCTTGAACTCAGTGCCATTATCACTTCTTATGATCTTCACTGAATCTTTGACCAATTTATCCAGTTGCTTGACCTGATCAATCAAGATAGATGCAGTTTCACTTTTTGTGTGCAAGAAATACACCCATGTGTATCTGGTGAACTCATCCACTATGACCATAGCATATTTCTTCTTTGCAATAGACATGACATTTACTGGACCAAATAGATCTACATGTAGTAGGTGATAAGGCTCAAGAATTGATGATTCAGTCTTGCTCTTGAATGAAGATTTTCTTTGTTTTGTCTTCTGACATGAATCACAAAGGCCATCAGGAGCAAATACTGATTTTTGCAGTCCTCTCATAAGATCTTTCTTGACTAGTTCATTTATATTGTTAAAATTTAAATGAGAGAGTTTTTTGTGCCAATTCCAGCTTTCTTCAATTGATGTTCTACTTAACAGACAGATTGCAGAACCATCAATACTTGTTGAAAGCTTGGCTTCATAAATGTTACCATGCCTGTATCCTTTCAGGACAACTTTTCCTGTAGATTTGCTTACAACTTCAGAGTGTTCTTCAAAGAAATCCACATGATAACCTCTGTCACAGATTTGACTAACACTCAGCAGATTGTGTTTAAGTCCTGAGACCAGAGCTACTTCTTTAATGATGACATTCCCAAGATTGATATTGCCATATCCCAGTGTTTTTCCAATGTTGCCATCTCCATAAGAAACACTTGGTCCAGCTTTCTCCACAAAGTCTGATAGCAGGGCTTTATTTCCAGTCATATGTCCTGAACATCCACTGTCCAGAACTAGGATGTTTTTCCTGTTGCCCTGCAATCACAAAGACCACTAATGATTAGTTTTAAGGACCCAGACTTGCTTGGATCCTTTAGCGTTATTAAGTTTGTTAACATTTGCAGCGGATTTAGTATCAGAGTTTATGTTAACATTTTTCTTATCAGCATTTACACTATCAGACTTTGTATCAGTACTTACACTAGAAGGAACAATGCTAACTTTCTTTAAAGAAGGTTTTATTTGATAATAATCATAGTACAAACTATGATATTCCTTACAAGTATAAATGGAATGCCATAAACTACCACAATGAAAACAAGGATTTTGTGGCCTATATCTAACAAAATGACTCTTAACTCCTGACTTTAAAGGTAAGGAGTTTATGTTCTTATTCTTCCTGCAAAAAGAAGCCAGATGGTTAGAACTTCCACAGTTATGACATGTTTTTCTAGGAGCATTTGGAACAGGCTTATAATCATTGCTTTTATTCACACCTTCCTTTCCATTCCTATTTTTCCTAGGTGACTTTACCTTGTTTACATTTTTAACATCTTTCAGCTTATGCTTAAGTTGTTCTTTGTCATTAAGCCTATGTTAACTTCAGTTGGCTTTTCCTGTTTTAGTTTGTCAGAAGTTAAATCCTCTTTAACTTCTGATTTCTCATTATCAGACTTTACAGCTACAAACTTAACAGATTTTACCTTTGGCTTTTGTTTAACAACTATAGGCTTAATTTCCAGTTCCTTTATCATTCTTATCATCTCCATAACCTAAGCCCTCTTTCCAGTTTCCACTACTTAACAAATTCTGAGTTGTTCTACCAGAGTTAGTCCAAGTCCTGATAATCTCTCTTTCCTTTTCTAACTCAGTTTTTAGAGATTCATTCATTTTAAGTACTTCATCCCTAACATAGAAAGCATCATCTCTATCTTTCTGAGTTTGATGGAACATGACTAACTCTTTTTCTAAATAATCATTCCTCTTTTACAAGCAAGATTTTCAGAAATTAATCTTTCATATGTTAAAGTTTGATCTCTATAACTAATGAACATGGTTTTAAGATATCTTCTCAACTCATTAATGTCATCAGTATGAAAGGCATAAGTAGTTTGAGGTACCTTTAACTCAGCAGCTTCAGAACTACTATCAGCATTTGCCATCAAGGCATAGTTTTCCTCACTTTCAGAATCTGAAGTGTCTGTCCAGCTTTTCTTCTTTGTGACAAGAGCCTTGCCTTTGTCACTCTTCACTTTCTTGCAATCAGGAGATATGTGGCCTTTCTCACCACAGTTGTAGCATTTGACATTTGTGTAATCTCCTCTGTCAGACTTCCCTCCTTTGCCTTCAGTTTTTCTAAAATTCTTCTTATCAGAAATTGCACCGTTCCTGGAAAACTTCTTTCCCTTCCTAAATTTTCTGTATGCAATTCTTGTGATTCCTTTAACTATCAGAGCACACGGCTTCATCATCTCTTCATCAGCATCCATCTCAGGAAAGCTTTCAGTTTCTGAGTCATCATCACTATCAGAACTTGATGACTCAGTATCAGACTTTTGTGATGAGCACTTTTCCCTTGCCTTTCCTTGAGGTAGCTTCTTTGGGGGATTCTTCCTCAGCCTTAAGAGCAATTGTCCTTGACTTTCCTCCTTTCCTCTTGCTTCTTTGTTCCATCTCAAGTTCATAAGTCTTGAGCATCCCATAAATTTCATCAAGAGTTGTTTCTTCAAGATTATAGTTGTATCTTATAATTGTGGCCTTCAAATCCCAACTTTCAGGAAGAGCTAACAGGAATTTAAGGTTTGAATCTTCAAGATCATACTCCTTATCAACTAGTGACAAATCATTCAAGAGTTTGACAAATATGTCATATAAATCAGTCAATGACTCATTAGGCTTTGAGTCAAAGTGTTCATACTCTTGAGTGAGTATAGTCTTCCTGTTCTTCTTAATCGAATCAATTCCCTGGCATCTTGTCTCCAAGGCTTCCCATATCTCCTTTGTAGTCTTGTAGTTAATTACCCTGTTTGACATTACATTATCAATGGCACTATGCAGCAAGTGTCGTACCTTAGCATCCTTAGCAATTGATGCGATATCTTCAGTAGTGTAATCACTCTTCTCCTTTGGTACAGACTTTGCTGCTTCGCCTGTAACTACAACAGTGAGTTTGGTTGGCTTGTGAGGTCCTTCATTGATTCTGTCAAGATATTCTGGATCTGTAGCTTCCAGAAACATAGTCATCCTCACCTTCCATATGGGGTATTCAGATGGTTTCAGTATGGGAACTCTGATAGCCTCATATCGACTATGGATTTGAGTCTTTGGAGGTTCTTCAGTTTTGGTTGGCTTGGTTGGAGTTTCTGCTTCGGACATGATTGTTTTTGGATCTTAAAATGTTTGTGTGTAAACAGATAGGCTCTGATACCACTTGTTAGGTCACACACACTGTAGAAGGGGGGTTGAATACAGTGTTTTATACAATCAAATCGATTTCGAACACAAGTAACAGTAAATAGATATATTCAATATAATAAACTCTGTTACAATGGAACTGTTCTCTCTCAGTGATGAACGAATATCACGAGAGCTGCTAGGGTTATAATGAATATTATTCTCGATAATGATAACACTTATAGTGTAAACCCTATGTCTGTGTTTATATACTACACAGTTACAAGATAATCAATAATTGATATGGAATATAATTCTGCTTCCTAAAATATATCAATCAGATATCTTTTCTTCCAAGTATTCTATTCTTCATAGAATTCCTTCTTCATGCATATCTCTTTTTGCGTTTATCTTGATCTTCTTTCCTTTCAATCAGCTGCCTTCCTTATCTGAAAGTTTCCTTAAGTCCTGATATTATCACTTGATAAATATCTTCCGAACCTTAAGTTCTGATAACTTAAGTTCTGACTTCAGTATAAGTGTTGATTTCCAGTTAAGTACTGATTTGTCCTGTTTAAGTAAGATCTGAAAACTAAACACAAATCATATTAGACATGACATTATCAAATATATCTAACATCCTACATAGTGTGGCATGAAAAATTTCCTTAATCAGCATAATCAACAAAAGTTATTATTCATCAGTGTCCCAAAAATTTCAAAATTTGGGGCTATTACACGTGGTTCCCTTCGAGATCACTCATGGATCCCCTAGGATTGAAGCTTACGAGCCTGAGACCAACGAAGAAGGAATGAGGCTCGCTCTCAATCTCGTTGACGAGGTCATAGATGAGGCCAACGCCCACAATGCAGAGCATCAATGAAGAGCCTCCTTATATTACAATAGAAAGGTTAAAGAAAGGTTCTTTCAATAGGAAGATTTGGTTTTAAGGAAGATTGAGGCATCAGGAGTAGGGGAGAGAGGAAAGTTAGCCCCCAACTGGGAAGGACCTTATAAGGTCAGAAAGACATTAGGACGAGGATCCTACAAGTTGGAAACCCTGAACGGTGATGAAGTGCCCTGCACTTGGCACGCTTCAAACCTAAAGATTTATTATGTTTAGGAAATTTTTGATGTGTTCCTAGTAGTTAGTATTAAGTTTATAAATAAGGTCGACAAAACCATATATTGTAAGGGTTGAACCCATTTCTCAGAGATATTATCTATTTATGCAAATTTATTTCTATCATATTGTCTACCAATTTATTTAAGTACGAGCATCTAAAGAATATAAGTCCCGAAGGACCAAATGCCGAAAATAAAAGATAAGTATAAAATGAAATCAAACAAAGTGCATAAATAAAGATCCTGAAGGATCACGAGTTAAGTCCCGAAGGACCAATAGGTTACAGACCAACATAGTTCAAATAAGCAAGTTCTAAAAATGAAGGCCACATACGGCGATCAAAGCCATGCAAGGCCACAACAGTCACTCATCGGAAGAATCCTCCCCTTCACCATCCTCCTCCTCATCCAAGCCTCCCTAAGAAGAAGAACTGCCACTCCCTAGAATCGGCTCCCTGATTTTCCCATGAAGGGCTGCTCTGGAGTTAGGGCTACCTGAGGGGGCCTTACCCTTAGAACCGGAACCACTGTGGCTAGAACGTAACTAAGACCTCATGCAGGGAGTCTCGGTCACAAATCCGGAAGCTTTCCCGGATGGGTCTATGACGGGTAGCTGCCAGGGGCAAGATAAAAGACTCAGGTCGACAACATCTGGCCATAAGCCTTGAGCATCGTTAACTCCCCTCTTCCAACCTATGTCCAGGTTAACAGGGCGCATCTCATCATCATGCTCGTCCATCATCTTGGTGAATGACGAGGATATGTGGTATGAGTCCACGAGGACTTTCTATTCCTTCTTCCTCTTTTCCTCCGTCTGGGCACACTTCCTCTCCAAGGCAGCAATCTTACCCTCTGCTTTCTGGACTTTAAACTCCCACTCCTCCGAGGAGATCTTCATTTTGCTCATGCAGGTTTGCAGCACTGCATAATCACTCATCATCTTGATGCTCTGGGTAGAGGACGCAACGAAGTAAGTATTGGCCTGACAAGGAGAACATTAAAAGGAGTTATAAAAAATTCGGAGGGATAATCTCCAAACATAAGACCTAGGCCGACCAGCCTTGGCCGACTAGCATAAGACATGGCCTTTTGGCTGATCGGAGCCTCCTGTGAAGGTGTTTCTTATAAAATTTTTACAAGTTCCAAAAGAGGTGCTCAAATTAAAAGTTTATACAAGTAGAAGCATACCTGGTATAAGATGTGAGCCCCTAGCATCTCGGCCTCAAGAAGTTTCTCTCCAGAAGAGACATGAAGAAGGTCGGGAGGAGTAACACAGTTCCTCGACCACTTGAGGGCTAATTTCGGGCTTCCGAACACTGAGTCATTATTGGAAATGCCCCAACCAAGTTCTCGGGGGGACCTTGCGCTCCCATCAAAGTCTTTGGTTCTCTTCTGACCAGAGCCCGATGCCTCGAGGAAAGCAGGAACCTTAGGGACGTGGTTGGCCTGCTTGGCTGCGTCCCGAGCCATCCTACCCGTGATTGTGTCGCCTTTGTTAGCCTTGACTTCAAGAGCATTAGCAGATGGAATAAGAAAAAAGAAGGCAGATGTAAGAATAAACTTACACAAAGTTAAGGAAGAATAAAAATAAATACCCTTTATAGAGAGGCTGCTAAGGCCAGCCTTAACGAGCTTGGTTTCTCTTACGAACTCCCAATAAGGGGTTCTCCCATCATCATCAATAAGGAGATCTCGGGCTAGAAGTTCAGCATCTGAAAGATTAAGAATGTAATGAAAACTATCAACCGGGCTGCTGAAGTCACGTCTGAAGTACGCCCCCTAGTCTCTACCCTTCCATTATACGACCACATACTTCTTGTTCCCTTTATGGTTTGAGTCATGAAGAGAGCTGGTGTTCACCATGTGAGAAACATGAGCTCTGTGTTATATCACGACCTAACCAGGTCTGTTCAAAGGGGAAGCTTTCATCATGAAAATGCTTTGAAACATCATTACACTCAAGGGGATGCCCAAGTCGTGACATCTCACTATGAACAGAATGATGAAAGCCCACCCGTTGGGGTAAAGCTGGCATGGATGAATCTTGAGCTCAGCCAGAACCTCAGAATGAAAGGGTTTAGGGGAAACCGTAGCCCGGACTTCAGGGCCGCCTTATACATGAATAGCCTTTGGTGGCAGAGATTGCAAGCCCTCTCACTAGGCTTAGCCTTGCGAATCTTTAAGCAGTCGGTCCAAGAGTAAGTCGACTGAATCTCTTCGACATCCTTCTCACGGAGCATACTCCTGTGATGAAATGCATCAAAATGGACGGTACTCAGTACACGTCCGCCCTCTCATCCAGTATACTCTTTAGGCTGTTGTAACAACGGTTAAAGGAGAAAGGAGAAACGAGAGCTATACCTTGGAGAGAGCGAAGAGTAGCCCTCTTATGCATAGCTTCCTTCTGGGAGAAAGAGGACTTGCTAGATACTTGTCCACTAGACATCTTTGAAGAGCTAAAGAGAAAAATAGGAGCTTAAAAGAGTTTGAGAATTTGAGAAGTTGAGAAATGAAAATGTGAACGAAAATGAACACTTCTCATCTTCTTTTATAAGAAAAGAGCTACCTGCTGCAACAGGTCGTAACTCTGCCTGGTTTGCGTTAACATGTGCTTCTCAAAAAAACACCGGAAATGGTGGATAAAAAGGGTTAAAAGAGGGAAAGGATGACATAATAAACGAATAAAGCGATGCAGGACACCGCTTACCGTATCAGTCTTCTAGAAATAGCCTTGTTGAGACTTAGCATAAGTTATTAGTCTTAGCTAAGAGCTGATTATGTTAATTACCATAATTAGCAAAACTTATGGAAGTTAAAACAAGATTAGCTTTTCAGCTAAATAAGTTCCGTGTAGGCCAAAGTGCTCACGAGCACTGGAACAAAACGTTCTCCTCATGACTGATCAAACTACCCTGTAGGAGGCTCCCGAGGTCCATTAAGACCACTCCTGGCCGACCAGGAAACAAACGAAGGCCATATGGCCGACCAAGAGCCTCTATAGGGCAAACAAGAGGGCCTCAAAATTCATTAAGACCACTCCTGGCCGACTAGGCAACAAATGAAGGCCTTATGGCCGACCAAAAGGCTCTATAGGAGACCCCGGAGGGCCTTAACGTAATGCCCTCCATACCCGGGGTATAAGTCTGGGGGTTACTAGCTAATCTCCAAACCTGTACAATCTGATTAACAAATAATAAAGACATGAATCTAAACCCCTTTAACACTAACCGGGATCTTTTTAGGTTGAAGTATGAAAACAAGAACCACTAACTTACTTTATTACAAACCAAATTCAAAATCTTACAAACTCTCTTTATTACAACCCATTGTCTAACCAGTTTTAAACTAATTTCATCTATTATTCCAATACATACACTAACTATCTACACTCCACCTGTTAGGGAAACTCAAAGATTTCTTCCTGGATTGGGATCAACACCTTGGGTATGAGAGGATCCCAAGACTTGACCCGCTTCTTTACCAATTGAGTCTTGATGGGTTTCATATTCCTTCTTAACTGAAAACAATAAGGTGAATAACAATAAAAAGGGGTGAGCCAAAAATTGCTCAACAAATCCGCAAAATATAAATAGTGTTAAAGCAGTATAAATGAATGGGTAATCTAGGTATATCTGCAAAGATATAATCCCGCGAGAATAGAAAGAAGGCCATTACTGGCGAGTAAAAACGAACTAAACTGGACACATATTCGCATCTATACCCTGCTAATCAGCCGGGATACAGTGCAGATCTATATCCCACTATATAGATCCAATCGGGCACCCAGGCACTACGGCCCATCTCAAGGATCCGGTTATGTCCCGGTCCTTAGGATTAAGTAAACTTAATCCCCAAAAGTATCACTATCCAGTCCCTGAAGTAGCAACCGGAACAATCGGTATGCTTTGATATATTCTAATCACCAGAATATATCAATATATGTGAGTGTCAATTGGAATATGAATAAGGAATTTAAGGAAAAGGAGAAATTAAGAATCGAAATGAAATATGAACAAGAGAATAACAAGTGTGTATCAGTGTTTATGAACAAGAATCAAAAGAGTGCAAGCGTGATAAGAATCTGAAGAAATATCACTATTCTGAAATTAGAATAGGGGAAAAATTTGCCTCTTGCGCGACTCACTTCAAATATGTCACCTTCGTCTATCACCGAGTCAACCTGCCTTGCTGGCTTAGCTTCTGTTAGAGAAATAGACTGGTTTAGTCATTTCGTACTTCAATTGCGTCTCGAACCAGCTTCACCAAGAATACAATGTGATGGAGGAGGAAGAGGTTGAGAGAATTAGTTGCCTCCCTCTTGTTCTACTTTAGAATTAGGGTTAATTATTTGGGTTGAGGCAAATAGGGTTTATAATAGTATATTTATAGGCAAAATTTTCAGCTGAAAATTTTCCATAAAATATTATTATTATTAACCCTTTAATTGATTATTCTTATTAACCAATTAACTAATAATTAAAATACCTTTTAATCATTAATCCCTTTTCTAAACACTTTAGAAAAATAATTCTCTCACTTGATTTAATTTCCAAAATTAAATTCTTAATTAATAATATTATGAATTAATTAAATCTCATTTAATCAATTATTAAATCTGCTAATTAATTATTTATTTCATAAATAAATAATTACCAGCCATTATTAATTAATTCCTCCACCATAAATCATTCTCTTTTATGGTGTGACCATGTAGGTTCAATATTAAACAGGTAGTAGAAATAAATAATAATAAAACTATTTTATCATTATTTATATAAATTATCTAATTCATTAAATATGATTAATTAATAAATTAATCATATTTATTCTACATCGTGAGGGATACTTCTCAAAATATCGCGACTATCCGGATAATACGAATTCACTGCTTAGAATACCAAGAACCTATTCAGTGAGTAGTTACCGTATAATCAATTCCTTCTACCCTGCAATGTCACGATTAAATACAAGGCATGGATCTTGTGTCAAGCCTACCTTATTTAATCATTTGCTTTCCCATTCACTATGCTTAGTTCTATTTAATGTAAATTAGAAACTCCTTTCTAATTTCATTCACTCTGGCCAGAGATTCCTGAACTAGCATAAGTGGATCAGCATTGAACATTCTCTTCCTTCACTGGAAGGGGTAGATCCTTTATTGATCATACACTATCTTCATGTACAAATTCCTATACCTAGTATAGCCCTAATAATTGTCCCTGGAGACTAAGAACTAAACCAAAGCATAGTTCAGTGTACACAAGATGACTATGATGACCTCAAGTCTAAGGATACTTGTACAACTATCACTATGTGAACAACTGCTGACACGTGACTGAACTCCATGAGTTGTTCAGCTGTGTGAGTCATGTTTAGTGAACTTATTCTATAATAAGCACCTATATACTAGCTATAGTGTCACCACACAAATGTCTATGAGAACATACATCCTTCATAATGAAGCAAGCATAGTATGTACCGATCTTTGCGGATTACTAATTACCAGTTAGTAATCCTATGACTAGGAAATATTTAAGTTTAGAGTTATCATCTTTTAGGTCTAATTATTATGATCTCATCATAAATCTCCCACTTGTACTAAAGCCAATCACTCTGGTATCTAATACCCATCTTGTCTTTATGATGATCAAAGTGACTTTAAGAAAGTGGCTTTGTGAGTGGGTCTGCTACGTTGTTATGTGTGTTAACTCTCTTGGCGTCTCCTCTTTCAATACAATACAAGAAATGTTACCGCGCTCCCACTAACCTTTTTGTAGACACATGGTTCATCTATGTTTTTGATAAACCCAAACTCATTGATTGTCTCATCAAAACGGATGTTCCATCTACGAGAAGCTTGCTTTAAACCATATATGGTTCGCAGCAGCTTACACACTAGGTGTTCATTTCCCTTGGAAAGAAAACCCTCTGGTTGTGTCATATACACTTCCTTTTCAATTTTCCCATTGAGGAAGGCCGTTTTCACGTCCATTTGCCAGATCTCATAGTCGTAGTAAGCAACAATCGCAAGCAAAATCCGAATTGTTTTTAACAGGGGTACAGGCAAAAAAGTTTCATCAAAGTCAATCCCTTGCCTTTGTCTGAATCCTTTTTCCACGAGCCTAGCCTTATAGGTCTCCACCTTCCCATCTACTCCAATCTTTCTTTTGTATACCCACCATAGTCCATACTTGGTTGGTATACATAGATTCCATTTCGGATTTCATGGCACTATGCCATTTCTCTGAGTCAACACTACTCATAGCCTCATTATAGGTCACAGGGTCGTCATCATCAATGATTGACAACTCATTGTCATTCTCAATGACAAGGCCATAATACCTCTCAGGTTGGCGAGACACTCTCCCTGACCTACGAATGGGCTGTTCCACAGAAGGTTATTCAGTCTAAACAGGTGTTTTCACTTGATCCGTAGTAATTTGTGCTTCTTGAACTTCATCATGTTCAATTTTGCTCCCACTGTTTCCTTCAAGGATAAACTGCTTTTCCAAGAAGGTAGCATGTCTGGAGACAAACACCCGATGATCGGTGTAAAAGTAATACCCTAAAGTCTCTTTAGGATATCCCACAAAATTACATTTTACAGATCGAGATTCCAGCTTATCTGGGTCAACTTTCTTGACATAAGCTGGACATCCCCAAATCGTAACGTGTTTAAGACTCGGTTTCCTTTCTTTCTATATCTCATATGGAGTTTGAGGAACAGATTTGGAAGGCACCTTATTCAGTAAATATGCTGAGGTTTCCAATGTATTACCCCACAGAAATACTGGAAGATTCGCATAGCTCATCATGGACCGAACCATGTCTAACAAAGTTCGATTTCTCCTTTCAGATACCCCATTCAACTGTGGAGTATATGGAGGAGTCCACTGGGAGACTATACCATTTTCTTTGAGATAAGCTAGAAACTCTCCATTCAAGTATTCACCACCTCGATCTGATCGAAGAGTTATAATACTATGTTTGGTTTGTTTCTCCACTTCATACTTATATTCTTTGAACTTTCCAAAGGCTTTAGACTTGTGTTTCATCAAATACACATATCTGAATCTAGATCGATCATCTATGAAAGCAATGAAGTATGAAATCCACCCATGGCTTGCGTAGACATTGGTCCACATACATATGTATGTACCAATCCTAGCAAATCTGCAGCCCTTCCTCCATGTCCACTAAATGGAGATTTGGTCATTTTACCCAATAGATAAGACTCACATGTAGGATATGATTCAAAATTAAAGGGGTCAAGTAACCCTTCCTTATGCAATGTCCGCAGTCTATTTTCACTAATATGACCAAGTCCGCAGTGCCACAAGAAAGTGAGATTTTCATCATCCCTTTTTCTTTTATTAGTATGTTCAATTTGTAGTAAATTATGCTCTACGTCACATACATATAGACCATTGTTTAAAATACCACTTCTATAAAGAACGTTATCTCTAAGAATTGAATATTTATTATTCTGAATAACAAACGAAAATCCAGCCAAGTCTAACATGGAATAGAAATAAATATTCCTCACAATCAAGGGAACAAAATAACAATTATTTAGAACAATAATATTGCCCGAAGGCATATGTAAATGAAATGATCCTACAGCTTCAGCAGCAACTATTGCTCCATTTCCCATCCGTAGAATCACCTCATCTTCTTCAAGAGTCCTACTTATAACGACTCGTGTAATCTTTTTGAATTATTTAATTGTGCAATTATGGAAATTATTAAATAAATAAAATATGCGTGTTGGTTTTGACCGCTATATGTTGTTTGATTATTATCCATGTGTGATTTATAGTGTACCGGGTTGTCCGCACGATTAATTATGGGATCATATTGAATTGTTTTCACTTTCAAAAGTGGATTTAGTGAAAATTTATTTGCATAAATATTGGGAATATTTCTAAAATTGTTTTTATGATTTTATAATTACAATAATTATTTTTAGCATTTTATAAAATTGAGAAATCAATATTTCATTAATTATTTATCTTTAAATGATTTTCTGAGTATGTTTAATGGTAAAATCCATATCTAATTCTAAATTTCTTCAAAAATTATGAAACTCATATTTATTTAATTTTGGAATATTCTGAGAATTTTAAATTTATTTTGGAAATTTTCGGGATTAATTTCACCCGCACGTTGTTTCGGTTATTTGTTAAAAGCGGGTAAAAAGTGCGTTTTAGAAATTATTTTAAAATTTTGAAAATTGCGTTTTCATTTACTTCAGGATATTTCTAATATTTTAAGACTATTTTCGTGAATTTTAGAATTTGTTTTAAGAGCAGCTCGGTTCGTTAATTGTTAAATGCGGATATAAGTCGCGTTTCAAAAATACTTTTAAAATTATGGAAAATTTATTTTTAATAACTTTGAATTATGTGTGATATTTTAGAATTAATTTGGAATTTTTCGGGGTTATTTTATTTATGCGATGGTTTGTTAAATTTGTAAAAACGAGACAAAATAGGACTGTGAAAACAGGAAAAAGGGGCACGTGGCATAATTTTAGTTAATCAGCTGATTCGTGGCAGCATTTCAGAGGGTGGGGAATAAAATTAAAATCTTATCGGGTAAACACAATACCCACAAACACAGTAACACAGTCGTGTTAATCTCTCATCACTCTCAATTCCTATCTCTCTCTCTGTTCACTGTTCCTGGTTTCTTCTCCATCTTTCAACTATTTTCGTTTTTGCCCACTATGATTCCCGTCTTCCTCCGTTATTCCCCTAAATTACAATCGCCGTCGTGCTTTGTTTCTAGCCGTTCTTCCGGTGGTTTTGCCGCTGCACTTGGTGTTACCAGGTTGCTGCTGTATTTCTATGGTTCCTGTTTGTGCGTGTATATATATATATGTATGCGTGCAGGTGTGATGTTTCTGTTTTCTTCTTGGCCGCTTCCGCCCCTCACCGGAAACGGTGAGGGTGGTGGTGCGTGGCTGCGAGTTCCTGTGAGGTGTTCTGTTGCCTGTAATTTGGTTACATATTTTCTTGTTATTTCGATTTAAACCAAATGATTATTTTAAAAATATTTCGAGTAATTGATTGTGACAAACGTATAACTCGAATGATTTTTGTATTTTCTGCAGAGAATTCATTGAATAATTACGTGATATAATTATCCTTCGTGCGGAATATTTATTTTATCGGAGAAATTATGTTGGAAACCCGAAATAATTGGGTACCCGTAAATTTTGCCGCCTTCGGCGATGAGCCTCGGCGAGCCGACGGTGGACTGTGATGTTTATTCTGAGTCCTAATGTTTTAAAATAAATAAATTAGTTCGTGAGATTATCGTTGAAACGAGAATTTGATTTTACATTAAAGTCGAGTACGTAAATTAGTTGACGAATTGTGATTGGATTGATTGTTGAATTGAACTGGTGGTTGGAATTGTAGTTGTGAATTTGATTATTGTTGGTTTGATGTCGATTGATGTTTCGACGGGTAGTCCGATAAACAAAGGGAACGCTTCCCGATTTCCGGGAAAATCGAACTACGGAAATACGGGAGCGTATCCTAGGATTATCGGGACGTCGAGCGGGTATAAGTAAATGCATATACGTATGTTTTATACAGAACCTGATTGTATGTTGTGTTGTATGTTTTGACCAAAACACAATAACCCTAATTTCGTAAAATGACGAGTATACGTATTTTCTGAAAATGAATACTAGATCGATTTCTAGAATGTGAACCTAATTGTTTTCTGTGTTATTCTAATATGAATAATTACGAGTTGGGTTTGAATATCGTTGGGTAAGAATTAGTATCGAGGATATGTCAAGCATACCTAGACGTCTAACGTAGGGTATTTCGACCCTGTAGGTTATAATCGGGAACCTGAAAGTGAACGATGGACTAGAAATGACCTAGTACTCAGTCGACGAGCTTAATAGAGTTTTAATAGAAAAACTTGAGTATCAAAATCGAATCTAATGTGGTCTAGTGGTTGGACGTTAAAGCCTGAGCGGCAGAGTTGGCTCAGAGTTGGTCAGTAGTAGTTGTAAAGCCCTGTGAGGCAAGTATTTCCGAACTTTTCTTCAAGATATATTACCAATGTTTTCGAACTATTTCATAACATGTCACTAATTATCAAAATAACTCCTGTTTTATATTACAAGTTCTTTAAACTATTAAACCTTGAACCCTGATTTTCGTGATCTTGAGCCGTAAGCCTTATTCTTTGTAAACCATCCTTTGTTGATCCTCAGATACAAACCACACAAATATGATACTACTTCCCAAATGTATAACTACCAAACACCAAACACTAAAACAAAATTGTTTGAAAACATATAAACTTTTATACTTCAACCATTATTTAAAACCTCAAAGAACTATTCCTTGAATAAACCATTATTTGTCTAATACCTGATCCTTTTACAGGTTGAAAACCGTTTCTCGTACATACCTTGATATACCCTTATGATACTCATGAAACGCATTACGCTTTTATACAAATGTTTTATTAATGTGGATTATGATCTTGCTTATTGAATTATATTGTTTATTATACTGAATTGTTTTAGAATTGGATAGTTTTCTCATATGGACCAGATTCGTGGTCAGACCAGATTTGTGGTCGAATTAGGCCAATGTGTGCCTTGGATCCAGTAATTAGAGCAGTGTTGTGTGTTTTGCTCGGGGTTAGTGCGTGACTGATCAGCAGCCTAACCTTGGTTTTATAACTTAAAATGAATATCCAATTCTAATGATTAGTTAAAAAGAAACTTGATTCATCTGAATCATCTCATTTGATCATTGGTTAATCTCATTTATCGTTATTGTTACTTGCTGAGCTAGTTAGCTCACTCTTGCGGAACTTTTATATATCTTACAGTTAAAAAGGATATGGTTGATAGAGAAGTTCTTCAGTCCAAAATGTGGGCTAAGGTTCCAGTTTGAGTTGGATCGAGCTAGCAGGAGCTTCGTGCGGTGGAAAGAGAGTGCGATTGTAAGAAAAACTTTATTATCAATTGTAAGTTAAGTCAGTCGGGTTTTGGTAAGATGTAATAAATTAAGGTTGTGGCTTGTTTTCATACTTTAACTTGTTGTGATTCGTGGTTTTATGGAGCAGGGTCATTATAAATAATATTTCTTATACAGAATAATATATTTTGTTTGTGTTGTGGACCCCAAACTTCTGACCCTGGTTTGGAGGGCGCCACAGGTTGGTATCAGAACTACAGGTTATAAGTCACTGAAACAAGCCTAGATTGTCGGGATTGGGTAGAGGGTTAGGATTAGGAATAGGATATAGAAAGATAAGACGTCGTAAGGATGAGTGCGATTACATAGTAGGTCTCCGACACAGTTCATGTTGCGATTCGGGATTCTCAGCTTGCGACGTGATTTCCAGACAGCGGCAATGGTGGATCTTGATTTCCCGGTGTCAATTGATCGTTTGGAGCCTCCCATCCAAGGATCATCATCTTCTCTCGGATTTGATTTGCACCTTGTTCCTCCATTAGTATTAATGATACTACCTTCTGTTATGATAGTTGTACCACTTCAAGCTATTCTACGCTATTCTACTACCTTTTGATATGAGACTACCTATACAAGGACCTCTGTGTATTCTTGTTTTACTAGACATTCGGCTGTGAGTGTATCTCTTCAGTTTACCCTATACCTTGTTCTATACCCTCAGTTTAGAACTTGTCATATGAAGCGATTGTACCTACGAGGATGGATTCGAGAGCTACAGTAAATGGTGAGCGCTTGAGATATAAATAAAGGTGAGGAGAAGTTTAGAGAGAAGATTTAAGTGTTTCAGAGGATAGCTATTATTGGGTTAAAAGAATCCATTAGTGACTAAGCTACCCGTGAATAATTATGGGATGAATTAGATGAATTTTGAAAAAGTGGAAGAGAAAGGTATAAATCTGGAATTTTGGTGGAATTAAATGATGGTGCTATGATAAATGCGATATGTAAAGTAGTGATGTGATGTGATATGAGCGAATTTTGGTTCTATGAAATAGACTTGTTGATTATTGGATAGTCTGTTCCACTTAACGATTACAAAGTTGATAACGGGAGTATTACCGGTATGGAAATTTTAATGTGAAGTTACGAATATAATAGCATGTAATAACACTTGAAGTGACCGTTGATTAAGGAAGGTAAATGGACCAATAAAGGAGAGAAGGTAGATTGAAGTGAATGGACCTTTATATGATCGTTCCTTTAAATTGGTACCTTGTTATAGGTCGGAAGGACAACAACCAACTCATATAGTAAGGACAACCAGGTTTATGATTTTCCTAAAATTTTTAAACAAGTTTTCGAAAAAGATTTTTCCTTTACAAAATTTCTAAAAGCCTTTTTGAATAAAATGATTTTTAAACATTGGTTGTCAAGTTACTACTTGAGTTTCTTGTTTGTTAAAAGACCCGAATTACCTGGAAGGATGTTTGTTTTAAACTTAGTATTGTTCATTCAGAGAACAAAGTAACCCGTAATTATGAAGAAGTTGATTATTCCTAACGGTAAGGTACAAATATTGTTCGATAAGATTAACAACAGAATCAGCGTACGGAGCAATTACTCATCCAAATACAGGACTATCCAAGTTCAAAGAATTCATTGGTCTAATAGAAGCTTGAGTATGACTGAAGGAGATTGAGAAGATTTCTACTTCTTCTTAAAAGAAAAAGATTATTAGCAAAAGAATCGCTATGTTGAACAATTCATGGTTATTCCAAATTAAAGATGGAGGACACTCGAGGTTAGCCGGTAAGAACGTCAGTATGATCAAATTGTTAAAGTATTATACGTGTAGGTGCGATGTTAAAGACGCAAGACGTGACAAGTAGGAATCTACCATAATGCTTAATTTGCGAAGGCATTTCAGTGTACCTTCTAAACTTGTTATATGATGCAATTGGGTTATGATTGATCAAGCTCGAAAGATGAATACAAATGAAATGTGAATGGTGACCAATGGTATCGTTCTTGTCTTCAATATTACATCGTAAATTCCTTTTTAATTCCTAAAAATGTATGAACTTCTTTTCTTAATTCTTTATAATGATATTAAAAAGGAGTATATTCCACTCCTTTTAAATTTATTTGCTTCCCTCAAGTTTTGCTTTCTGGTTGGGACAAACAGTGTTATGGTGAGACACTTTGTCAGAATGACAAAGAGTCGGGTGGGACGCCACCTAATCATGTGATGTATGCCATATGGTACGAAAGACTGGCCATCTTAAGTACCAATGTGGTTGTCTCCTTCATATTCAAATCCTTACTTCTTCTTTCTTTTCAACTCTAATTTTTGTTGAATTTTGAATTCTTCTAGTCGTTTCGTTGTACTGTCGTTCTTTGCAAGAGGTTTTCAAGCAGAAATCAACGTATCCTTAATCAAGCGGGCAAAGTTCCATCTACTTCTCATGCATGGGAAGCAAACAAGGGCATATGGCGAGAATTGCAAATCACTAACCCCGTCAAGGATGCACTAAGGACCAAAGGAATCTACTCCAATAAGGAATACGTCTTCGAGAACGAGAATATGTGATTTTCCTGTGAAATATGTTGTTCAGATTATGGGCGTAATAACATGGATGATTATGGTAAATACCTCATGCGTTAAAGTATTAAAAGATGTGAAAGAAACTTAAGTGTTTATCTCTCAAGATTTTGTTGATGAGAGGAATTACTCTGTTGAATTGATAAGATTATGATTAAAGGACTAGCAAGTCAAGAACGTGTAATTGTCACATAAGTGAATACCAATGATGGAATTGAGATTTCTGGAAATAAGTTGTGAAGAATTGATATCATTTGAGACAAGAGGACTTGACATTATTCTAAGGAATGGATTGACTATGGAAGCATGATGCCCAGACAAATCGTCGTGATGAAAAGATAGCTCTGAAGACGTTAGATGAGAATATGATGAGGCATAAAGGAAAAAGGAAGGTAAAGAATTGGTTAACGATGATTACAATGATCAAGATGTGAGTATTACGGTAATTATGAGATAAATGAAAGTTAGAGGCAAACAAAATTGAAGATCTTATAGTAATTAAAGAGTTTGAAGATATATTTCCAGATAAGTATCAACAATTCCTCCAGATAGAGAAATAAAGCTCGCGATTGATGTAGCACCTGAGACGAAGCCAGTGACCAAGGCCTTACATAAAATGGCACCAGTTACAAGGAGGAAATTGGCAAAGCAGATGTAAGAGACGTTAGAAGAAGGAGTGATTAGACCTAGTGTACCCCATAAGGTGCACCGGTATTTATTACTAATAAGAAAGATGGAAGTATGAGGTTATGCGTCGACTAGCGAAAGCTTAACAAGTTCACTATCAAGAGCAAGTATCTGTTACCTTGACCCAATGATTTGTTTGATCAGACGAAGGAAGCAAAGTACTTTTGTAAGATCAATTTAAGATTTGGTATTTCACCAATTGAATATTAAACCTATGGATGTATCAAAGATAATTTTCAGAACCAAGTACTATTCTCGTATTATCATTTGGATTAACCAATATACTAGTGATATTTTAACCTGATGGATAGAATCTTTAAGAAATATCTGGAGAAGCTGTAGTGGTGATACTTAACGTCAACGGAGGACCCGGCAAAGCATTTAATGATGATTGGAAAGTTAGAGAAGGAAGAAGTTGTGTGAAATATAGTTCTTAGCATAAATAGTCAATGTGGAGAAGATCAAAAGAGATTCAGCAAAAATTAAAGTTGCTATGAATAAAAGAGAGACCAGCAACACCAACAAAAGTAAGAAGTTTTATCATGGACCAGTTATTTTTATAAAAAAAAAATTGTGCAAGATTTCTTGGAAGTTGCAATACCTTCGACGAAGCTAACCAGGAAAAGCAAGAAATTTATATGAAATGGAGAGGGGTAAAGAAATTTTTGCGGAGTTAAAGGAGTCACCTGCTTTATCATTTTGAAAGTATCAAGGAGGTATGGTAGTTATAGTGATGCTTCTCATAAGGGAGTAGGATGTGTGTTGATGCAGCACAATAAAGTTATTGTATATGCACCCAGACAACCGAAATCTTATGAGCAGAAGTATCCTGCTCATCATTGGGGCTAACAGTAATAATTTTTGTTTTGAAAAATGGGGAGACATGATATGTTTGGAGAAAGGTGTAAGATCTACGGACCATAAGAGTTTGAAGTAAGTACTCACGAGAAAAACAAATGTAGTGGCAAGCGATAAACAAAAAGGAGAGAACGAACATAGAGACTACACCAGAAGAATTAACTATAGGATTCTCGAAGTTGGAATTGGAAGCTAAAGTTCATAATCCAAAAGGAAGAAAGATGGATAGTGTGACCTTTCAGTTGAAGTTGTGAAGGGAAAGATAAAATGTCAAGAGAAGATAATGGATCACGATGTTAGTAATTAGAAAAAGGAAATTTATGCGCCCAGGAGGACGATCACGATATCTCCAGATTTTCTTCTAGCACTTAGATGCTACAAGTAGAAGAATTAAGAAATAAGATCCCACATGGAATTCCCTATATTAAGTATCTAATTATTGAAAAGACGCCAAGATATATGGAAATTTAAAGAAAAATAGTGATAACCGGGTATAAGAAGCGTATTTCAGAATAGATTGGGAAGTGTTAGACATGCCAAAGAATTAAAGTGAAGTATCGGAAGCCTAATAACCAAGGCAGACCAAGAAGTGGTTTTACAAGAAGCGAATGGTAAAATGTATTAGTGATGTTGTCGGAGAAAAGGAATAAACTTATGAGATTATGTACTGATTAGCGGGAGTTGAACGAATAAGAAGAAGTGAGACCCCTATAAAGATTGATTACCTATGAGACCTAATCTAAGAAGTGTGTTATGTCTCGAGGATTAACTTAAGATCCAATCTAAGAACATATTAGAGATTATGTTTAAAGTGAGTTAGGAGCATTGCAAGCTCTGGTGATATTATGTGAAATAACAAGTGTATTAGGTGGCTATAAGGAATTAAGGAACATGGTGTATAAGGAGTACTTAGATAAGCAAACTGTATTTATTGATAACATCCTCAGCTACTCAAAGAATAAGAAAGTCTGTGTGGAATGCCCAAGAATTTTTCTCCAAGGATCAGAAGGAAAGCAACTATGCGATAAGTTTTCAAGAATGAAATTTTGACTAAGGTTAACAAATGGTTCTGAATTAATCCATTAACAACTACCTAAGCAAAGCCGTATGATAACAGATGCCCTATACCGACAGGAAGGATTGGATGTAATTAAGACTACCGAGGAGTTAATAAATGAATTGGGAAGAGTGGAATCTGAAGTTCAAATACTAAGGTGATAATACGTGAATATACGAGATTACTTTTCAGCCTTAACTGATGAAAAAGAGTAAGAGATGTTTAAATGTTTGGAAAACAAGATGAAAACAAGCACTGCCTATCATCCTTAAACGGAGAGTCAAAGTATGGAAGTGATTGAGAAAATGTAAGATATGTTGAGAGGTTGAGTTTTAAGGAAACACTGAAATGATCATTTATCAGCGATGTCAGCTTTGGAATGCCACTTTATCAAGCTTCATGTGAACGCAAGTGTAGGTTCCCATTTTTATTAAAATAAAGTGGGAGAAAGAAAGTTGTCAAATTCTAAGTTAAATTGGCACACCAAGAGCATAGTAAGATTGAATAAAGCAGCTCGGAGTAGACAAAGAAAGAAGGCAAAATTATATCGAGAGAGAGTATGAGTATAGAAATAAGACTAGTAGTGTTAGTAAAAGTTTTAATTTAAAGAAGGTTGGATAGATCTGAATAGAGAGGACAAGTTGAGTCCTAAGTTTAGTAAACCCTTTGAGGTATCGATAAATATAGGTAAAGTTGTTCATGAGTTGATGTTACCGTCACAACAGTGTATACATGTAATATATTTGGCCTGTTATGGTTAAAGAAAAAAGTATCCGATTTAAATTCAGCTATTGATCAGGAGCCAATGGGGCTCTTGCTCAAATTGTTCTGCATATAGTGATCAATCCAAATTCTTGATCGTTAAAGGCAAGTCCTTGGAAATGAGTGCATACCTATTGTGAGTACGTTTGAACCCTCGAGTAGAAGGGTCTACTTGGGAATTAGAGTCAGATATGCTTGACAGATATCCTCACTTGTGTAATTAAACCAGATTCCGAGGACAGAATCTTTTTAAGGGGGGAAGAATATAACGACTAGTGTAATCTTTTTGAATTATTTAATTGTGCAATTATGGAAATTATTAAATAAATAAAATATGCGTGTTGGTTTTGACCGCTATATGTTGTTTGATTATTATTCATATGTGATTTATAGTGTACCGGGTTGTCCGCACGATTAATTATGGGATCATATTGAATTGTTTTCACTTTCAAAAGTAGATTTAGTGCAAATTTATTTGCATAAATATTGGGAATATTTCTAAAATTATTTTTATGATTTTATAATTACAATAATTATCTTTAGGATTTTATAAAATTGAGAAATCAATATTTCATTAATTATTTATCTTTAAATGATTTTCTGAGTATGTTTAATGGTAAAATCCATATCTAATTCTAAATTTCTTCAAAAATTATGAAACTCATATTTATTTAAGCTTGGAATATTCTGAGAATTTTAAAATTATTTTGGAAATTTTCGGGATTAATTTCACCCGCACGTTGTTTCGGTTATTTGTTAAAAGCGGGTAAAAAGTGCGTTTTAGAAATTATTTTAAAATTTCAAAAATTACGTTTTCATTTACTTCGGGATATTTCTAATATTTTAAGACTATTTTCGCGAATTTTAGAATTTATTTTAAGAGCAGCTCGGTTCGTTAATTGTTAAATGCGGATATAAGTCACGTTTCAAAAATACTTTTAAAATTTGGAAAATTTATTTTTAATAACTTTGAATTATATGTGATATTTTAGAATTAATTTGGAATTTTTCGGGGTTATTTTATTTATGCGATGGTTCGTTAAATTTGTAAAAACGGGACAAAATAGGACTGTGAAAACAGGAAAAAGAGGCACGTGGCATAATTTTAGTTAATTGGCTGATTCGTGGCAGCATTTCAGAGGGTGGGGAATAAAATTAAAATCCTATCGGGTAAACACAATACCCACAAATACAGTAACACAGTCGTGTTAATCTCTCATCACTCTCAATTCCTATGTCTCTCTCTGTTCACTGTTCCTGGTTTCTTCTCCAACTTTCAACTATTTTCTTTTTTGCCCACTGTGATTCCCGTCTTCCTCAGTTATTCCCCTAAATTATAATTGCCGCCGTGCTTTGTTTCTCGCCGTTCTTCCGGTGGTTTTGCCGCCGCACTTGGTGTTACCAGGTTGCTACTGTATTTCTATGGTTCCTGTTTGTGCGTGTATATATATATGTATGCATGCAGGTGTGATGTTTCTGTTTTCTTCTTGGCCGCTGCCGCCCCTCACCGGAAACGGTGAGGGTGGTGGCGCGTGGTTGCGAGTCCCTGTGAGGTGTTCTGTTGCCTGTAATTTGGTTACATATTTTCTTGTTATTTCGATTTAAACCAAATGATTATTTTAAAAATATTTTGAGTAATTGATTGTGATAAATGTATAACTCGAATGATTTTTGTATTTTCTGCAGAGAATTCATTGAGTAATTACGTGATATAATTATCCTTCGTGCAGAATATTTATTTTATCGGTAAAATTATATTGGAAACCCGAAATAATCGGGTACCCGTAAATTTTGCCACCGTCGGCGATGAGCCACGGGGAGCCGACGGTGGACTTTGATGTTTATTCTGAGTCCTAATGTTTTAAAATAAATAAATTGGTTCGTGAGATTATCGTTGAAACGAGAATTTGATTTTACATTAAAGTCGAGTACGTAAATTAGTTGACGAATTGTGATTGAATTGATTGTTGAATTGAACTGGTGGTAGGAATGGTAGTTGTGAATTTGATTATTGTTGGTTTGACGTCGATTGATATTTCGACGGGTAGTCCGATAAACAAAGGGAACGATGCCCGATTTCCGGGAAAATCGAACTACGGAAATACGGGAGCGTATCCGAGGATTATCGGGACGTCGAGCGAGTATAAGTAAATGCATATACGTATGTTTTATACAGAACCTGATTGTATGTTGTGTTGTATGTTTTGACCAAAACACAGTAACCCTAATTTCGTAAAATGACGAGTATACGTATTTTCTGAAAATGAATACTAGATCAATTTCGAGAATGTGAACCCTAATTGTTTTCAGTGTTATTCTAATATGAATAATTACGAGTGGGTTTGAATATCGTTGGGTAAGAATTAGTATCGAGGATATGTCAAGCATACCTAGACGTCTAACGTAGGGTATTTCGACCATGTAGGTTATAATCGGGAACCTGAAAGTGAACGATGGACTAGAAATAACCTAGTACTCAGTCGACGAGCTCAATAGAGTTTCAACAGAAAAACTTGAGTATCAAAATCGAATCTAATCTGGTCTAGTGGTTGGACGTTAAAGCCTGAGCGGCAGATTTGGCTCAGAGTTGGTCAGTAGCAGTTGTAAAGCCCTATGAGGCAAGTATTTCTGAACTTTTCTTCAAGATATATTACCAATGTTTTCGAAATGTTTCATAACATGTCGCTAATTATCAAAATAACTCCTGTTTTATATTGCAAGTGCTTTAAACTATTAAACCTTGAACCCTGATTTTCGTGATCTTGAGCCGTAAGCCTTATTCTTTGTAAACCATCCTTTGTTGATCCTCAGATACAAACCACACAAATATGATACTACTTCCCAAATGTATAACTACCAAACACCAAACACTGAAACAAAATTGTTTGAAAATATAGAAACTTTTATACTTCAACCATTATTTAAAACCTCAAAGAACTATACCTTGAAAAAACCATTATTTGTCTAATACTTGATCCTTTTACAGGTTGAAAATCGTTTCTCGTACATACCTTGATATACCCTTATGATACTCATGAAACGCATTACGCTTTTATACAAATGTTTTATTAATGTGGATTATGATCTTGCTTATTGAATTACATTGTTTATTACACTGAATTGTTTTAGAATTGGATAGTTTTCTCATGTGGACCAGATTCATGGTCACACCATATTTGTGGTCGAATTAGGCCAATGTGTGCCTTGGATCCAGTAATTAGAGCAGTGCTGTGTGCTTTCCTCGGGGTTAGTGCGTGACTGATCAGCAGCCTAACCTTGGTTTTATAACTTAAAATGAATATCCAATTCTAATGATTAGTTAAAAAGAAACTTGATTCATCTGAATCATCTCATTTGATCATTGTTTAATCTCAGTTATCGTTATTGTTACTTGCTGAGCTAGTTAGCTCACTCTTACGGAACTTTTATATATTTTACAGTTAAAAAGGATATGGTTGATAGAGAAGTTCTTCAGTCCAAAATGCGGGCTAAGGTTCCAGTTTGAGTTTGATCGAGCTAGCAGGAGCTTCATGCGGTGGAAAGAGAGTGCGATTGTAAGAAAAACTTTATTATCAATTGTAAGTTAAGTCAGTCGGGTTTTGGTACGATGTAATAAATTAAGGTTGTGGCTTGTTTTCATACTTTAAACTATTGCGATCCGTGGTTTTATGAAGCAGGGTCATTATAAATAATATTTCTTATATAGATTAATATATTGTGTTTGTGTTGTGGACCCCAAACTTCTGACCCGGGTTTGGAGGGCGCCACACTACTTCTCCTTAGTCCCTGCAACCAATTGTAAATATGAGAACCGCATGCGGTATCTAATACCCAAGTAGAAATTTGACTTAGTGACATATTAACTTCGATCATGAACATACCTGAATCAGAAGCGGTAGTCTCACTACCCTTCTTCTTCTTCAATTCTGCAAGGTAAACCTTGCAGTTCCTCTTCCAGTGCCCCACCTTGTTACAGTGAAAGCAAACATCTTTGCTCTTGGGATCTTCAGCTTTTGGTGGAACCGGCTTTTTCTCACCTACTTACTTCTTCTTGGAAGGGTTCTTCTTCCTTTTCTTAGGATTGGAACCTTCACCAATTAGAAGAACATAACTCTTCTTAGGGGGGAAATTCGATTCCGCAGTCTTCAACATGTTGTGGAGTTCAGGCAGGCTGACATCCAGCTTATTCATATGAAAGTTCACAACAAACTGCGAGAACGAACTCGGAAGTGATTGTAAGACCAAGTCTTGGCTCAGCTCCCCATCCATGGCAAAAGCAAGTTATCCAAGACGTTCAATCAAATTGATCATCTTAAGTACATGGTCATTCAGAGATGATCCCTCAGACATCCTACAACCGAATAGCTCCTTCGATATCTCATATCAAGCTGTCCTCCCTGCCACATCATACAACTCTTGTAGATGCATAAGGATAGTGTGAGCATCCATATGCTCATGTTGCTTCTGTAGCTCAATGTTCATGGAAGCTAGCATGATGCATTGAGCAACATTTGCATCATCTATCCACTTACGATACACAACATGTTCATCATTATGTGCATCGCTAGCAGGTTCAGTAGGCTTAGGTGAGTCAAGCACATATTCCAGCTTCTCAACCCTGAGAACAATTCTCAAGTTTCGAAGCCAGTCAGCAAAATTAGGACCAGTCAACTTATGAGCATCTAGTATACTCCGGAGGGATAGTGCAGAAGATATAACGAATATAGTAAATCTGTAAATGTTGAACACATAACAACACTTAGCAAATATTCAATTTCATTTCAAGACACTATATGAATCGGGTCTTTATTCATAAGTGGCTCCCATTAGTTTATCTAATTTATACAACCCCTAAGTGAAAATTAAGCATTCATAATGCTAGTGGGAATAGGGATCATACATTCCATCACACAACCTCGACTATAGCACGAAACGTCATGTGATGTTCAATAGGCAGACAACTCTTGTCAATTACTCCCTCTGTTTTTTTTTATTTGTCGTTTTGACTTTTACACGTATTTCAATGTGGTTTGACCGGCTAGTTAGAAATATGATTTAAAAAAAAATTGGGAATTAAAATATAAGTTGTCTACTTTTATTTACAAAAAGAAAATTTTATAAATGATAATTTTAACTAGCCGGTCAAAGAATATTGAAATGTGTGCAAAAGTTAAAGCGACAAATAAAAAAAACAGAGGGAGTACATCTTATGTTATTCCCTAATAAAACTTTAGCCTCTTGAATAATTGAGTCACGGTTGTAGCACGAAAAACTCAATATTCGAAGTCAAGTCTAACCCAACATTTCATATAATTGAATCAGTCTCCAACGACCCATGGCTGTAGCACGTAACAACCTTTAGATTCTAATTCAATATACACATCTTTATGTAATAGACAATTATTTCTTATTTTGAAATCAAAACCCTCGGCTGTAGCACGAAACGACAATGATTTAAAAATAAGAACCACTTTCTACCATGTTGGAAGGCTATGACTGACACAAGCCCGTTGTGTCATTGGCCAATTACTACTTGATATTATTTAATTTTAGAGGGATTATATTATGTTACAATCATAATTATATTATAAAGAGATTCTTCCATTTAAATTAAATATTTTAAATCAATAATCGATAATCTGATGATTCCCAGATCGGGGGGAGCATTGTCAAGAGGCGTCACTTAATACCCCTTTCTTACAGATAGAAATCTGCTTTTGACAGAATCATCCTTTCTCTCAATATTGAAAATTCATATTTAACTACGTGTTTCATAAACATAAGAATCTCATGATTTTATTCATAATATTATTGTTAAGGCAAGAAATGATTCCTATTCTAGATTTTCTAGAGCACGCCTTATATTGATTTAAGTTCACCTAAATCTATCATCGCATGGTAAACATAGGCATATATCTCATATATAAAATTAAATAAACAAGTAAATGTAAATTGAAATAAATAAATGAGTTTGGTTATGGCCCCATCCTATGTGATCTTTATCAAGCTCATGATAAAGATCAAGGTCAATCTAATATGGTGATGGAAATAAATACAACTACTTATTACATAAGTCTTCTTCTTTGTTTAGACTTCTTGTATGCCTCGTCTTCTTCTTTGTATCACCTCCATTGGATAGCCTTCTTGAGTTTTCAATTATATTACATAGATTGAAAGTAAAACTAATCTAATGAACTTACAAGAAAAACTCGAGTTACATTCGAGATTTATGATTACAAAGATTGACGACATGCAAGTCGTATTTAAAACCAAAACCAAAACCATTACACTAAGGTCAAAAGGCCATAACCATCCACCATGCTCATACAACACATAAAAGCATGTTAAAACACATAATCTGATCTTAACATACCATATTATCCATGATCTAATCATAAAAAAAAAATATGACAAAAATCAGAAAAATCAGAATCAAATCAAAAAAACAACAATCACTGTTTACGGGCAGTAAACGACTTCAAACGCCTTACAAATGAGTCGTTGATAGTTTTAGCTCTCAGTTTTGTTCAGACGCTCGTTTACCTATGGAATAGGGTATTCGTTTGCGTAAATCGGACACCAGACCCAGATTTCAGCAAATCTGCACCAGCCAATTCAGAATCTGTATCTAATATGATTCTCATAATTAGAACAAACATAAATCATGTATATATCAGTATATATACAAATTACATAATCATCTTATGATTGTACAACTCACATGAATATCATATATTCAAAACCATACATATATAAGCATATTATATCAACATCAAATCATGGCGAATCACGTACATGCTCATATATCGAAAACATTTAAACACATAAATGAATTAAAAAAAATTCGCAAGTAGCTCTGATGCCATTGAAGGGTTTTAGCACATAAACGCAACGAAAACGTAAATTTAAATCTTAAAAAAAACAAAACCCTCTGATGTCATGCGAAAAATAATATTTAATTCATAGTTCAGTATGTTTACCTTAAGAAGCTTTACGTTAATGGAAAGATGGAGGTCTTTAATATCGATCCAAGAACGATGAACGGAAATCCCTAGCAGCTGCTCCTCAAGTGTGAAGCACTCCACCGGTATCCACCAAGAGTACAATGTGACGGAGGAGGAAGAATTAGTTGCCTCCCTCTTGTTCTACTTTAGAATTAGGGTTAATTATTTGGGTTGAGGCAAATAGGGTTTATAATAGTATATTTATAGGCAAAATTTTCAGCTGAAAATTTTCCATAAAATATTATTATTATTAACCCTTTAATTGATTATTCTTATTAACCAATTAACTAATAATTAAAATACCTTTTAATCATTAATCTCTTTTCTAAACACTTTAGAAAAATAATTCTCTCACTTAATTTAATTTCCAAAATTAAATTCATAATTAATAATATTAAGAATTAATTAAATCTCATTTAATCAATTATTAAATCTGCTAATTAATTATTTATTTCACAAATAAATAATTACCAGCCATTATTAATTAATTCCTCCACCATTAAATCATTCTCTTTTATGGTGTGACCCTGTAGGTTCAATATTAAGTAGGTAGTAGAAATAAATAATAATAAAACTATTTTATCACTATTTATATAAATTATCTAATTCATTAAATATGATTAATTAACAAATTAATCATATTTATTCTACATCATGAGGGATACGTCTCAGCATATCGCGACTATCCGGATAATAAGAATTCACTGCTTAGAATACCAAGAACCTATTCAGTGAGTAGTTACCGTACAATCAATTCCTTCTACCCTGCAATGTCACGATTAAATACAAGGCATGGATCTTGTGTCAAGCCTATCTTATTTAATCATTTGCTTTCCCATTCACTATGCTTAGTTCTATTTAATGTAAATTAGAAACTCTTTTCTAATTTCATTCACTCTGGCCAGAGATTCCTGAACTAGCATAAGTGGATCAGCATTGAACATTCTCTTCCTTCACTGGAAGGGGTAGATCCTTTATTGATCATACACTATCTTCGTGTACAAATTCCTATACCCAGTAGAGCCCTTATAATTGTCCCTGGAGACTAAGAACTAAACCAAAGCATAGTTCAGTGTACACAAGATGACTATGATGACCTCAAGTCTAAGGATACTTGTACAACTATCACTATGTGAACAACTGCTGACACGTGAGTGAACTCCATTAGTTGTTCAGCTGTGTGAGTCATGTTCAGTGAACTTATTCTATAATAAGCACCTACATACTAGCTATAGTGTCACCACACAAATGTCTATGAGAACAGACATCCTTCACAATGAAGCAAGCATAGTATGTACCGATCTTTGCGGATTACTAATTACCAGTTAGTAATCCTATGACCAGGAAATATTTAAGTTTAGAGTTATCATCTTTTAGGTCTCATTATTATGATCTCATCATAATCCATAAAAAGCTTTACTCTAAACTATGGTATATCTTATTTAAACACTTAAATAGATAAAGCCCGCAATAAAATCAAAACAATTCTTTTATTAATATCAATGAAATCAAAACAGATTACATAAAAGTTATTCCTAAATCATCATACATGATTGGACTTAGGACATAATAAAGAACCACTTTAACAAACCTGTATAATATGATTAACAAATAATAAAGAAATGAAACTAAACCCCTTTAACACTAACCAGGATCTTTTTAGGTTAAAGTATGAAAACAGGAACCACTAACTACTTTTATTACAAACCAACATTCAAAATTTCACAAACTTTTTTATTACAAACCATTGTCTAATTCATTTTAAACTAAGTTCATCTTTTATTCAAACACACACGCTATTTATCAACACTCCACCTGCTCGGGCAACTCAAAGCTTTCTTCCTGAATTGAGATCAAAACCTTGGGTATGAGAGGATCCCGAGGCTTGACCCGCTTCTTTACCACTCGAGTCCTGATGGGTTTCATATTCCTTCTTAACTGTACACAATAAGGTGAATAACAACAAAAAGGGTGAGCCAAAAATTGCTCAACAAGTCCACAAAATATAAACAGTGTTAAGACAATATAAATGAATCTGTAACCCGGGTATATCTGCAAAGATATAATCCCACGAGAACAGAAAGAAGGCCATTACTGGCGAATACAAATGAACTAAACGGGACTCAAGTTCGCAGCTATACCTTGCTGATCAGCCAGGATACAGTGCATATCTATATCTCACTATATAGATCCCGTCAGGCACCCAGGCACTACGGCCCATCTCAAGGATCCGGTTATGTCCCGGTCCTTATGATTAAGTAGACTTAATCCCAAAAGTAGTATTATCCAGTTCCTGGAATAGCAACCGGAACAATCGGTATGCTTTGATATATTCTAATTGCCAGAATATTTTAATAATTGTGAGTAACATTTGGAATATGAACAATGAATTCAAATGAAAGGAATGAATCAAGAATTGAAATGAAATTTGAACAAGAGAATTAAAAGAGTACTAGCGTAATAAGAATTTGAAATGAATATTACTATTCAGAAAGTAGAATAGGGGAGAAACTTGCCTTCTGCGCGACTCACTATAATTAATCACTTTTCGTCTATCACCTACTCGACCTGTCTTGCTGGCTTAGCTTCTGTTAGCAAAATAGACTGGTTAAGTCATTTTGTACTTCAATTGCATCTTGAATCGACTTCATTTCGTTTATATTATCTACCCATACGCTTATGACTGACGCGTATATTACATATAAGCAAGTAAGACTTGATTAACCACATAATACTCATAAGCACATAAGCACATAATCATTTTTCATTTTTTTTATAGTTAAAATAATTTTTAGAATCAAAATCGACTCGCAGATTGCTACACTGATCACCTTCTGCCTCATTTCCCATTTTTCCGGAATTTTTCGGACTCGTCCCCGTACGCATTTCGATTGATAATTAGGCAATTAATAAATTCAACTAATTTCTAGAAGAAATTAAGCTTTAATATTATTTTTAATGAAAAGAATTTATTTTTCTGAGTCAAAGGGCTTTCGTTTCACTCGAATCGGACTAACGGTTGAATTATTATCAATTAAACACTGTTAATTCAATTTATTATTCAATATAAATAATTATTACATATTTTTAAATCCTAAAAAATTTTTTAAGAAAAATTAAAGTTAAAAATAATTTTTCTATAATTTTTGGAGTTAAAATGAATAAGTTATGATTTATTGAAAGTTATTTGATTAATTATCGGAATAATTAATCACTTTTAAAGATTTAATAAATAAATAACTAAAAAATAATTAATAAGTAATTATTTAATAATTTAAAATAATTAATCCCTAATTATTAGGATTAATCACAATTTATTGCAAATATTTACAATTTATTATAATTTATTTGATTAGATCGATTATTTACAAATAAATAATCGATACAATCAACTGATACGATAACTATCGAATAAATAAACTATTATCCGTATCAGAATTCAACTCAACGATCCACTACTCGTATTTCTACGAGTTATCCGCATTTCTCGCATAATCATCGAAACATTACGGTTATTATTACAATTTATGTGACTTAAATTAACTATCTGTATTTAATTACCCGCTACGAGTAATTATTACGATATTTTACGAATAATTAACTATCGTCTGAATAATAATAATAATAATAATAATAATAATAATAATAATAATAATAATAATAATAATAATAATAATAATCGAACTTATCGTTCAATCATCCGTATAATTACGAGTTATTCGTTTTATACTCCTAATTATCGAATCTTTAATCATAATATTCGATTAATTTTTTTAATCCTTATTTATTAAGTAATTACTTAATTACTAAATAATAAATAGATAAATGATTAAATAAATAATTAAATACTTAATTAAATCACTAAATTCGAATTTATAAATTAAGAAAATAATTTATGAATTATTAATAATATTTTACAGAATTTAAAACTAATTTTTAATTGATTTTCATAATTAAAAAACTAATTTTATTTTTATAAAAATATAATTAAATAATTAAAAATCCAGAAACATTTGTCAGAAACCAACCATCTGACAAAACAGATTAAAACCGGGTTAACCAAAAGGGTCAACCGGGTTGGAATCCGGGTCAGTGAAGAACACCACCGGAATCTGGGTTTAAACCCAGAATCCGGCGACTTCACCGGACTCCGGCGAGTCTGATTCGGGGTCAAAAACACATCGTCTGAAATCGTTTTTAATCCCAAATCACTGCAAATCACTTCCCCAACCTAATTCAGGCCAAAGTCAATCAGAAACATACCTGGATATCATTCTCCGATCAAAACCGACTTCAACTCCGGCCAAAAACCTATCTTTTGATTCTGTAAACCAAACTCAACGTTCTATAGTGCAAATCAAAGCTAAGAACATATACAATCAAAGCCCTAACCTTTCAAGAACCAAAGATTCACTGGAAAACATCGAGTTGTAATTTGAAAATTCAGTATAAACCCTAGAAATCGTGAATCACTATACAGACATCGTTTAATCAATTAAACACCATGAATCGACTGTAAATCATCTAACAGAGCTATATCAATCATCAAAACATCAAAATAACCCTGAAATCAAAAAGGCCTAATTCGAACATAAACCCTAGAAATCGAAAATCAAAAACTACGAATTAAAACGTGAAATTGATACTAGAAATGGAAAGAACAAATCAAAACCTTTGATTTGGTTACTGGAATCACACGATTTGATGAAGAAATCAGCTGGAAATCACGGTTTGATTCTCGACCCCATTCAAGTTCTTCCCGACCCGAATTTCAGAGAAAATTCTGATTTTTATTGATTTATTAATTATAATTAATTAATAATTAGGCTATTTATAGTAGTAAAATTAATACTCCTAAATAAAATTAGGGGGCTAATTATACATTTAATAAAAACATTTGGCCCTAATTTTTATAATTTTTGAGTATTAAAATTTAATTTATAAATATTTTATATGTGCAATATATATGCCAAAATTTCCCAAAAATTGTGAATAATGCAAAAATACAAAGAAATGGTATAAATAAAAGTCCTATAATTTTATAAAAATAAAAATGTGATTTTTGTGGGGTTTTTAACACCCAATGGGGCCCGAAAAAGTCATTTTTCGTAAAACGAGAAAATTTATAAAATATCTAGATGTTCAGAATAAGGCGATGGTAAAAGCCGTTTGATGAAAAATAAGGCCCATTATTTTATTTGAAATACTGCCTTTAAAATCATGATTTGGGTCATAAAACGTTTGAAATGAAACCTATGAATGCGAAATAAAACATTTGGAAAATACCTTAAATATACAGAAATGACACGGAATGCACGTAACACATAATAATCAGGGTTTAACCGATAACCACACATAAATGACATATTAATACACATAATTTATTATAACTATGATATTATACAACATAAATTTCCCAGTCGTTACATCCTTCCCCCCTTAATAGGATGTTGTCCTCAGAATCTTCTACGAAAACAAATGAGGGTATTTCTCCAACATTTCACTTTCAAGTTCCCAGGTTGATTCTTCAACCATAGGATTTCTCCACAACACTCGCACTAAATATACAGACTTATGTCTCAATACTTTCTCTCGCCGATCTAAAATCCTTACCGGTTGTTCTATAAAAGATAAATCAGGTTGGATATCTATCGGTTCATACTCTATTACATGCCTAGAATCAGGATTATATCGCTTAAGCATCGACACGTGAAACATATTGTGAATATGTTGCATATGCGGCGGTAAATCTAATTCGTATGCAACTTTTCCTACTTTCTTCAAAATTTCAAACGGTCCGACGTATCGTGGCTTCAATTTACCCTTTTTGCCAAATCTGGTCAATCCTTTCCATGGCGATATTTTAAGTAATACGTTTTCTCCTTCCTGATAGTTCATATCTTTCCTTGCTTGGTCTGCATATTTGTGTTGCCGGTTTTGTGCTGCATCGAGTCCTTTCCGAATGAGTTCAATCTTTTCTTTAGTTTGTTGGATTAATTCTGGACCCAAAATGTTGCGTTCCCCAACTTCATCCCAATATACTGGTGATCTGCATTTTCTCCCGTATAATGCTTCATACGGTGGCATTCCAATGCTTGCGTGATAGTTGTTATTATAGGAAAATTCCACCAAAGGTAAATGCTCATCCCAACTACCTTCGAAATCGATCGCACAAACTCGTGGCATGTCTTCAATCGTTTGGATAGTTCTTTCACTTTGCCCATCGGTTTGCGGATGATAAGCAGTACTCATGTTTAACTTTGTTCCAAGACATTCTTGAAATTGTCTCCAAAATCTTGAGTTGAAACGAGGATCTCGATCAGACACGATAGATATTGGAACTCCATGTCGCATCACAATTTCCTTGAGATACAAGTGCACTAGCTTATCGAGCGAAAACCTTTCGTTAATCGGTAGAAAATGTGCTGACTTCGTGAGTCTATCCACGATCACCCATATAGCATCATGATTTTCCCTAGTCCTCGGTAATCCTACCACAAAATCCATTGCTAAATGTTCCCATTTCCATTCTGGGATGTCTAACGGTTGTAATAATCCGCTCGGACGTTGATGTTCCACTTTAACTCGCTGGCATGTGTAGCATTTACTTACCCACTCTGCTATTTCTTTCTTCATATTCGGCCACCAAAAGTTTTCCTTCAGATCGCGATACATCTTTGTGCTTCCTGGATGAATGGAATACTTTGAACTGTGCACATCTCGCAATACTTCTTCTTTTAATTCTGCCATGTTAGGGATCCAGATTCTCGATACAAAGCGTAAAATTCCTTCATTATCCTTCTGAGTTGTGATCTCTTTTCCCGTTAGGTTGTCATCTTGACTCATCACTTCTTCTTGACAGTGGCGAATCTTCTCTAGAAATTCCGGTTGGAAAGTCATAGCGTAAATAGCTTCTACAGATTCATTGGGAATACGAATCTCGATTTCCAATTTGTCGAATTCCCTAGCTAATTCTTCGCATGAAGTTAACCGATTCAATCTTTTTTTTCCTGCTCAGCGCATCTGCTACAACATTTGTTTTCCCCGGATGATAACTGATCGTGACATCATAATCCTTTATCAATTCCAGCCATCGACGTTGACGCATGTTCAATTCTTTTTGCATAAAGATATACTTCAGACTTTTATGATCCGTGTAAATTTCGCATTTTTCACCGTAGAGATAATGTCTCCAAAGTTTCAATGCAAATACGATCGCTGCCAATTCCAGGTCATGAGTGGGATATTTCTGTTCATGAGGTTTAAGTTGTCTCGAAGCATATGCGATGACGTTACCGTGCTGCATCAATACACATCCTAGTCCGTGATACGAAGCATCGCTGTAAATGACGAAATTCCCTTGCTCGTCTGGCAATACTAGTACTGGTTCGGTTACTAACCGATTCTTCAACTCTTGGAAACTTTCTTCACATTTATCATTCCATACGAACTTTTCACTTTTTCGAGTTAACTTGGTCAAAGGCGTTACTATTTTCGCAAAATCTTTAACAAATCTTCTATAATATCCTGCCAATCCCAAGAAATTTTGAACTTCTGTCGGTGTCTTTAGTCTTTCCCAATTCAACACAGCTTCAATCTTCGCTGGATCAACCTGGATGCCTTCTCTACTGATGTAATGCCCTAAAAATTGTACTTCCCTTAACCAGAATTCACATTTTGAGAATTTCGCGTACAGTTGCTCTTTTCTCAGAATTTCTAAAGATATCCTCAAGTGTTCTGCATGCTCTTCTTCCGTCCTCGAGTAAATCAAGATGTCATCAATAAATACAATCACAAATTTGTCCAAGTATTTCTTGAATACCCTGTTCATCGAATCCATGAATGCAGCTGGCGCGTTTGTCAAACCGAATGCCATCACCAGAAACTCGTAATGTCCATATCTCGTGCAAAATGCAGTCTTGGGAATATCTTCAGCTTTAATCTTCAATTGATGGTAGCCTGATCGTAAATCTATCTTTGAAAACCATGCAGCTCCTTTTAGTTGGTCGAACAAATCATCGATTCTCGGTAGCGGATACTTGTTCTTGATGGTAAGTTTATTCAACTCCCGATAGTCGATGCATAATCGCATGTTGCCGTCCTTCTTCTTCACGAATAACACCGGTACACCCCATGGGGATACACTAGGTCGTATGATGCCTCGGTCTAGAAGATCTTGCAGTTGCGTTGATAATTCTTTCATCTCGACTGGAGCCATTAGATATGGAGCTTTCGACACTGGTTCTGTGCCTGGTGCTAGATCAATCGTGAACTCGATTTCTCGATCTGGAGGTAACCCTGGAAGCTCGCCTGGAAAAACATCCGGAAACTCACACACAACTAGAATGTCTTCTATTCTAGGACTTCCTTTTTCAGTATCTAACATGTAAGCTATGTACACCTCACATCCTTGTCGAAGCAATCGTTTAGTCTGCATCACTGTAAGTAATTTATTCCGCTGTTTTTTGCCCTTGAATATTACCGTTGCATTTTCCGCAGTTCGCAATTTGACTTTCTTATTCGCGCAATCTATCTGGGCATTATGACAAGCTAACCAATCCATTCCCAAAATAATATCGAATTCTCCTAGCTTAAAAGGAATTAAGTCTACAGAAAAATGGTGTCCGGCTATTTCTATATCACATGCAGGACATATCCGATCCACTGGAACTTGGTCGGCATTCGCTAATTTTATAATTAACGTCTCGCCCAACCATTTGATTTTGCAATGTAATTTATCAAGAAATTCTTCAGAAATAAATGAACGGGTAGCTCCAGAATCAATTAATACTTTTGAATCTACGGAATTCACCAAAAGCGTACCTGCGATCACACTTGGACTCTACACTGCTTCTTTCATTGTCATGTTAAAAGTCCTTGCTTTGGGTTGATTCGGCGGCGGCGTCGGAGGTAATGCCAATACTTTTAGAATACTGGCTGCCATAGCTGGTCCTTTACAATTTCTAGCGATATGCCTTTTCTTTCCACATTGATAGCAAGTGATTTCTGCTGTTTTTCCTGTTGGACATTCGTTAGAATAGTGCCCTTTCTGCTTGCATTTGAAACATGTCACATCTGCTTTAATACATACGCCGGTATGCTTGCGTCCACAAGTTTTGCAATACGGCACTGGAACCTTGACAATTCCCTGATGTTTGGAGGCTTGGAAATGATTACCTGCTTTTTGTGTACCTTGTCCTATCCTTTTGAAATTCAAATTTGTCCGGGCTTGAAATCCCCGCTTCCTGTTGGAACGGTCTTGGAAACTTCCCTGTCCTCTATCTCGTTGAGATCTTTCACTTTCTCCTTCGATGATCAAGGCTTTCTGGACTACAGCGGTATATGTTGTTAATTCAAAAACTGCAACCTGTCCACGAATCCATGGTCGTAATCCCTCTTGAAACCTCTGAACTCGTTTCTCTTCAGTGTCCACCTGTTCCGGAACAAACCTAGACAATTCATTAAATTTGGCTTCATACTCTGTTACGGACATACTTCCTTGCTTCAATTCCAAAAACTTTATCTGCATCTGATTCCTTACGTAACGAGGAAAATGCTTTTCTAAAAACAACTCTTTAAACCTATCCCAAGCAATAACATCTTCACCCTCTAAAGCCTTTTTAGATTCCTACCAATAATTTGCCTCTCCTTTCAACAAGTAACTAGCAAAATCAGTCTTTTGGTCCTCACCTATCTTCACTAGTGCAAATGCTTTCTCTATTTCGTTTAACCAGGTGGTGGCTTTAATAGGATCAGTAGACCAATCAAATTCTGGAGGTTTAACTGCCTGAAACTGCTTAAAAGTAACAACTGGTAATGTTGGTGGTAATTGAGGCCCAGGACGAGGTGGTTGCTGTAACATTTGTTGTTATATCTGCTGTTGTTGATGATGCATCTGCTGCTGCATCATAACCATCTGTTGTTGCATCAGATGGAATATTTGGTTCATGGTCTCATTAGTCTGACCTTCAGAATTGCTGTTAGAGGTCTCAGCCCTAGTCTTTCTTTTTGTGCCATCTTCTTCTGATAATAAAACAGGTGATATTTCTTTAACAGTTTAATAAACAATTGACAGTAGGTAAGAAAACAATTTATTCTGTATTAACAACATGCTTTAAATAAAGAAAACAGTTGTTAAATATAAAAACTGGAAATGTAAGCAGTTAATTAAAATGGTTATTCTTTTCTCTCTCTCTTTTTTTCCAACAAGATTATAATATGGAAAGCTGTAAAACAATAAAGTGAAAGTAAATGATGTAAAACTGTAAAGACTAAAATTTAAATAAAAGAAATATGAAAAGTTCAGTTTATATATATGTGACACCAGCCTCAGGTGTAAATACTTGATATAAAAAGTCTCGTGCTACTGGTAATCACTACAGCTACAAGTCATACTACCACTACAGGTTAAAATCCTACTACAGATTAATCTACTAATACACGCATACCCACTACTCACTAGGTTATACTATGTTGCCTCTATAATCATCTGTACTCTGAAGTCACTGTCTTAACTGTCACTGTCTCAAAACCCAGGCGGAATACGCATAAGCTCCTCTCTAAGTGCCTGGACCAAAGTCTGTGCCAAGCGGAATATCCGGTAGAACTCTGCGAAAGAAGGTGGTCCCTCATGGGTCAAATCATCAAGCTCCCAAGTGGCGCTCATCAACACCGACTGCAATCTCTGTCTCATATAGTAATCCGGCTGTAGGGCCGCTAACGGTCCTCTGTCCCTCTGATCAAACAGATGTATGATCTCTCGACACTGTGCCCGCCAATACTTCACATCATCCCTCATAACTCTATACTCATGGTATGGTACCATGTACGGCTGAGCAACCTGACCTACTGACTCCTGTGAAGGAACCCTCGGAATACCTGCACCCTGTTGTGGTAAACCTAACTGTAGATCCACATTATGGTCTCCCATCCCCTCGACTGGAATCATCTGAACTATGTCCGGCTCTGGGGTATGCACTGGTATAGGAGGTAACAATGGTGGTGGTGGTAACTCCTGCTCAATACCCGGTATAAACTAATGCTCAACAGGTAAAGGAACCATCGGCTCAAAGAACTCATATGGATCAAATATCTCTATGGGGTCATGAACTATCCCCTGTACTGGTGGTACCGGCTCCTGTGGCAATGGTGGTGGAGGTGGTAGAGGAGGAAACATATACTCAGATACTGGAGGTATAACTGGTGCTGCTGGCCCGGTGACTGTCCTCTCGGAAGATGCAGAATAACCAGAAGATGCCATCTGATAATATACCAAAGAAAAGAAAAGGTCACTAAACAATCTTAAGATTTATACTTCCTAATCTAATCTGACCTAAATCCTAACAATGATCTCCCTATTTACTATTCCTATCCTATGTGATCTCCCTATCTTATCTTAACCCTAATGTTCTTGTTTTCAGGGACGAAACCTACAGCTCTGATGCCAAACCTGTAACGCCCTCCAGACCCGGGGTATAAGTCTGGGGGTTACTAGCTAATCACCAAACCTGTATAATATGATTAACAAATAATAAAAAAATGAAACTAAACCCCTTTAACACTAACCAGGATCTTTTTAGGTTGAAGTATGAAAACAAGAACCACTAATTACTTTTATTACAAACCAATATTCAAAGTTTCACAAACTCTTTCATTACAAACCATTGTCTAATTCATTTTAAACTAAGTTCATCTTTATTTCAAACACACACGATATTTATCAACACTCCACCTGCTCGGGCAACTCAAAGCTTTCTTCCTAAATTGGGATCAACACCTTGGGTATGAGAGGATCCTGAGGCTTGACCCGCTTCTTTACCACTCGAGTCCTGATGGGTTTCATATTCCTTCTTAACTGTACACAATAAGGTGAATAACAACAAAAAGGGTGAGCCAAAAATTGCTCAACAAGTCCACAAAATATAAACAGTGTTAAGATAATATAAATGAATCCGTAACCCGGGTATATCTGCAAAGATATAATGCCACGAGAACAGAAAGAAGGTCATTACTGGCGAATAGAAATGAACTAAACTGGACTCAAGTTCGCAGCTATACCCTGCTGATCAGCCAGGATACAGTGCAGATCTATATCTCACTATATAGATCCCGTCGGGCACCCAGACACTACGGCCCATCTCAAGGATCCGGTTATGTCCCGGTCCTTAGGGTTAAGTAGACTTAATCCCGAAAGTAGTATTATCCAGTCCCTGGAATAGCAACTGAAATAATCGGTATACTTTGATATATTCTAATCGCCAGAATATATCAATAATTGTGAGTAACATTTGGAATATGAACAATGAATTCAAATGAAAGGAATGAATCAAGAATTGAAATGAAATTTGAACAAGAGAATTAAAAGAGTACTAGCGTAATAAGAATTTGAAATGAATATTACTATTCTGAAAGTAGAATAGGGGAGAAACTTGCCTTCTGCGCGACTCACTACAATTAATCACTTTTCGTCTATCACCTACTCGACCTGCCTTGCTGGCTTAGCTTCTGTTAGCAAAATAGACTGGTTAAGTCATTTTGTACTTCAATTGCATCTTGAATCGACTTCATTTCGTTCCTATTAACTACCCATATGCTTATGACTGACGTGTATATTACATATAAGCAAGTAAGACTTGATTAACCATATAATACTCATAAGCACATAAGCACATAATCATTTTTCATTTTTTTATATAGTTAAAATAATTTTTAGAATCAAAATCGACCCGCAGATTGCTTCACTGATCACCTTCTGCCTCATTTCCCATTTTTCCGGAATTTTTTGGACTCGTCCCGGTACGCATTTCAACTGATAATTAGGCAATTAATAAATTCAACTAATTTCTAGAAGAAATTAAGCTTTAATATTATTTTTAATGAAAAGAATTTATTTTTCTGAGTCAAAGGGCTTTCGTTTCACTCGAATCGGACTAACGGTTGAATTATTATCAATTAAACACTGTTAATTCAATTTATTATTCAATATAAATAATTATTACAAATTTTTAAATCCTAAAATAATTATTTAAGAAAAATCAAAGTCAAAAATAATTTTTCTATAATTTTTGGAGTTAAAATGAATAAGTTATGATTTATTGAAAGTTATTTGATTAACCATCGGAATAATTAATCACTTTTAAAGATTTAATAAATAAATAACTAATAAATAATTAATAAGTAATTATTTAATAATTTAAAATAATTAATCCCTAATTATTAGGATTAATCATAATTTATTGCAAATATTTATAATTTATTATAATTTATTTGATTAGATCGATTATTTACAAATAAATAATCGATACACTCAACTGATACGATAACTATCGAATAAATAAACTATTATCCGCATCAGAATTCAACTCAACGATCCACTACCCGAATTTCTACGAGTTATCCAAATTTCTCGCATAATCGTCGAAACATTACGGTTATTATTACAATTTATGCGACTTAAATTAACTATCTGTATTTAATTACCCGCTACGAGTAATTATTACGATATTTTACGAATAATTAACTATCGTCTAAATAATAATAATAAGAAGAAGAAGAAGAAGAAGAAGAAGAAGAAGAAGAAGAAGAAGAAGAAGAAGAAGAAGAAGAAGAAGAAGAAGAAGAAGAAGAAGAAGAAGAAGAAGAAGAAGAAGAAGAAGAAGAAGAAGAAGAAGAAGAAGAAGAAGAAGAAGAAGAAGAAGAAGAAGAAGAAGAAGAAGAAGAAGAAGAAGAAGAAGAAGAAGAAGAAGAAGAAGAAGAAGAAGAAGAAGAAGAAGAAGAAGAAGAAGAAGAAGAAGAAGAAGAAGAAGAAGAAGAAGAAGAAGAAGAAGAAGAAGAAGAAGAAGAAGAAGAAGAAGAAGAAGAAGAAGAAGAAGAAGAAGAAGAAGAAGAAGAAGAAGAAGAAGAAGAAGAAGAAGAAGAAGAAGAAGAAGAAGAAGAAGAATCGAACTTATCGTTCAATCATCCGTATAATTACGAGTTATTCGTTTTATTCTCCTAATTATCGAATCTTTAATCATAATATTCGATTAATTTTTTTAATCCTTATTTATTAAGTAATTACTTAATTACAAAATAATAAATAGATAAATGATTAAATAAATAATTAAATACTTAATTAAATCACTAAATTCGAATTTTTAAATTAAGAAAATAATTTAAGAATTATTAATAATATTTTACAGAATTTAAAACTAATTTTTAATTGATTTTCAGAATTAATAAAACTAATTTTATTTTTATAAAAATATAATTAAATAATTAAAAATCCAGAAACATTTGTCAGAAACCAACCATCTGACAAAACAGATCAAAACCGGGTTAACCAAACGGGTCAACCGGGTTGGAATCCGGGTCAGTGAAGAACACCACCGGAATCTGGGTTTAAACCCAGAATCCGGCAACTTCACCGGACTCCGGCGTGTCTGATTCGGGGTCAAAAACACATCGTCTGAAATCGTTTTTAATCCCGAATCACTGCAAATCACTTCCCCAACCTAATTCAGGCCAAAGTCAATCAGAAACATCCATGGATATCATTCTCCGATCAAAACCGACTTCAACTCCGGCCAAAAACCTATCTTTTGATTCTGTAAACCAAACTCAACGTTCTATAGTGCAAATCAAAGCTAAGAACATATACAATCCAAGCCCTAACCTTTCAAGAACCAAAGATTCACAGAAAACATCGAGTTGTAATTTGAAAATTCAGTATAAACCCTAGAAATCGTGAATCACTATACAGACATCGTTTAATCAATTAAACATCAGGAATCGACTGTAAATCATCTAACAAAGCTATATCAATCATCAAAACATCAAAATAACCCTAAAATCAAAAAGGCCTAATTCGAACATAAACCCTAGAAATCGAAAATCAAAAACTACGAATTAAAACGTGAAATTGATGCTAGAAATGGAAAGAACAGATCAAAACCTTTGATTTGGTTACTGGAATCACACGATTTGATGAAGAAATCAGCTGGAAATCACGGTTTGATTCTCGACCCGATTCAAGTTCTTCCCGACCCGAATTTCAGAGAAAATTCTGATTTTTAATGATTTATTAATTATAATTAATTAATAATTAGGCTATTTATAGTAGTAAAATTAATACTCCTAAATAAAATTAGTGGGCTAATTATACATCTAATAAAAATATTTGGCCCTAATTTTTATAATTTTTGAGTATTAAAATTTAATTTATAAATATTTTATATATGCAATATATATGCCAAAATTTCCCAAAATTATGAATAATGCAAAAATACAAAGAAATGGTATAAATAAAAGTCCTATAATTTTATAAAAATAAAAATGTGATTTTTCTGGGGTTTTTAACACCCAATGGGGCCCGGAAAAGTGTAAAACGAGAAAATTTATAAAATATCTAGATGTTCAGAATAAGGCGATGGTAAAAGCCGTTTGATGAAAAATAAGGCCCATTATTTTATTTGAAATACTGGCTTTAAAATCATGATTTGGGTCATAAAACATTTGAAATGAAACCTATGAATGCGAAATAAAACATCTGGAAAATACCTTAAATATACAGAAATGACACGGAATGCCACATAATAATCAGGGTTTAACCGATAACCACACATAAATGACATATTAATACACATAATTTAGTATAACTATGATATTATACAACGTAAATTTCCCAGTCATTACATCTTTCACTTTGCCCATCGGTTTGCGGAAGATAAGCGGTACTCATGTTTAATTTAGTTCCAAGACATTCTTGAAATTGTCTCCAAAATCTTGATTTAAACCGGGGACCTCGATCAGACACGATAGATATTGGAACTCCATGTCGCATCATAATTTCTTTGATATACAAGTGCACTAGCTTGTCGAGAGAAAATCTTTCAGTAATCGGTAGAAAATGTGCCGACTTTGTTAGTCTGTCAATGTTTACCGATATCGCATTATGATTCGCTTTAGTCATTGGTAGTCCTACCATAAAATCAATCGCTAGATGTTCACATTTCCATTCCGGAATATCTAATGGTTGTAGTAATCCACTCAGACATTGATGTTCCGCTTTAACTCGCTGGCAGGTGTAGCATTTACTTACCCATTCTGCTATTTCCTTCTTCATATTCGGCCACCAAAAGTTTTCCTTCAGATCACGGTACATTTTTGTACTTCCTGGATGAATGGAATGTTTCGAACTGTGCGTATCTTGCAATATTTCTTCTTTTAGCTCGGTCACATTAGGGATCCAGATTCTTGATGTAAAGCATAGAATTCCTTCATTATCCTTCTAGGTTGTAATTTCTTCTCCTGTTAAGCCATCATCTTGACTCATCACTTCTTCTTGACAGCGTCGAATCTTTTCTCATAATTCCGGTTGAAAAGTCATAGCGTAGATAGCTTCAGTAGATTCATTGGGAACACGAATTTCAATTTCCAACTTGTCGAATTCCTTGGCTAATTCTTCACATGAAGTTAACAGATTCAATCTTTCTTTCTGACTCAGCGCATCTGCCACAACATTCGCTTTCCCTGGATGATAATTGATCGCAATATCGTAATATTTAATCAATTCTAGCCATCACCGGTTTCTCATGTTCAGTTCCTTCTGCGTAAAGATGTACTTCAGACTTTTATAATCCGTGTAGATTTCGCATTTTTCACCGTAGAGATAGTGTCTCCAAAGTTTCAATACAAATATGATCGTTGCTAGTTCCAGATCATGCATAGGATATTTCTGTTCATGAGGTTTAAGTTCTCTCGAAACATATGTAATGATGTTATCGTGCTGCATCAGTACACATCCTAATCCGCGGTATGAAGCATCGCTGTAAATGATAAAATTTCCATGCTCGTCTGGCAATACGAGTACCGGTGCGGTTACTAATCGATTTTCAGCTCTTGGAAACTTTCTTCACATTTGTCATCCCATACGAACTTTTCACTTTTTCGGGTTAATTTGGTCAGTAGTGTTGCTATTTTTGCAAAATCTTTGACAAATCTTCTATAATATCCTGCCAATCCCAAGAAACTCCAAACGTCTGTCGGTGTCTTTGGCCTTTCCCAACTGATGATGTGCCCTAGAAATTGTACTTCCTTCAACCAAAATTAAAATTTCGAGAATTTCGCGTACAGTTGCTCTTTCCTTAGAATTTCCAAAGCAATCCTCAAGTGCTCAGCATGCTCTTCTTCCGTCTTTGAGTATATCAAGATGTCATCGATAAACACAATCACGAATTTATCTAAGTACCTCTTGAATACCCTGTTTATTAGATCCATGAATGTTGTTGGCTTGTTGGTCAAACCGAATGCCATTATAAGAAATTCATAATGTCCATATCTAGTACGGAATGCAGTCTTGGGGATATCTTCAGCTTTAATCTTTAATTGATGATAGCCCGATCGCAAATCTATCTTCAAAAACCATGCGACTCCTTTTAGCTGATCGAACAAATCATCGATTCTCGGTAACGAATACTTATTCTTGATAGTCAACTTATTCAATTCTCGATAATCAATGCATAGTCGCATGCTGCCGTCTTTCTTCTTCATGAACAATACTGGTGCGCCCCACGGAGATACACTGGGTCTTATGATGCCTCGGTCTAGAAGATCTTGCAATTGCGTTGACAATTCTTTCATCTCGACTGGTGTCATTCGATACGGAGCTTTCGAAACTGGTTCTGTACCTGGTGCTAAGTCAATCGTAAATTCAATTTCTTGGTCTGGTGGTAACCCTGGAAGCTCGTCTGGAAAGACGTCAGGAAATTCACATACAACTTGAATGTCTTCTATTTTAGGACTTCCCTTCTCGATATCTAACACGTAAGCAATATACATCTCACATCTCTGTCGAAGCAATCGTTTGGTCTGCATTACTGTCAGAAATTTCTTCCGCTGTTTTTCGCCTTTGAACATTACTGTTGCATTTTCCGCAGTTCGCAATTTTACTTTCTTGCTCGCGCAATCGATCTGAGCATTATGACAAGCTAACCAATCCATTCCCAAAATGACGTCAAACTCCCATAACGTAAAAGGAATCAAGTCTACGGAGAAATGATGTCCGGCTATTTCTATATCGCATGCAGGACACACTTGGTCTACTGGAACTTGGTCGTCATTCGCTAATTTTATAATTAACGTCTCGCTCAACCATTCAATTTCGCAATATAACTTATCAAAGAATTCTTCAGAAATAAATGAACGGGTAGCTCCAGAATCAATTAATACTTTTGAACTTACGGAATTCACCAAAAGCATACCTGCAATTACACTATGACTCTACACTGCTTCTTTCATTGTCATGTTGAAAGTTCTTGCTCTGGGTTGATTAGGCGGCGGTGGAGGAGGTAATGCCAACACTTTTGGAATACTCGCTGCCATTGTTGGTCCTTTGCAATTTCTAGCGATATGCCATTTCTTTCCAGACTGGAAGCAAGTAATTTATGATGTTTTCCCCGTTGGACATTCGTTAGAATAGTGCCATTTCTGCTTATATTTGAAACATGTCACATCTGCTTTGATACATATGCCGGTGTGTTTTCGTCCACAAGTTTTGCAGTATGGCACTGGGACTCTGACAATTCTCTGATGGCTGGGCGCTTGGAAACGATTACCTATTTTCTGGATATCTTATCCTATTATTTTAAAATTCAAATTTTTCCGGGCTTGAAATCCCGGCTTCCTGCTGGAGCGGCTTTGGAAACTTCCCTGTCCTCTTTCCTTTTGAGATCTTTCACTTTCTCCTTCAATAATCAGGGCTTTCTGGACTACGGCGGTATACGTCGTTAATTCAAAAACTGCAACTTACCCACGGATCCACGGTTGTAATCCTTCTTAAAACCTTTGGACTCATTTTTCTTCAGTATCAACTTATTCTGGGACAAACCTAGACAACTCAGTAAATCTGGCTTCATACTCCGTCATGGACATACTTCCCTGCTTCAATTCTAAAAACTTAATCTGCATTTGATTTCTCACATAGCGAGGAAAATATTTTTCTAAGAACAGCGCTTTAAACCTATCACATGCAATAACATCTTCACCTTCTAATTCCTTCTTAGATTCCCACCAAAAATTCGCTTCTCCTTTTAACAAGTAACTAGCAAGGTCAGTCTTCTGGTCTTCACTTATCTTTACTAGCGCAAATGTTTTCTCTATTTCTTTCAACCAAGTGGTAGCCTTAATAGGATCTGATGTCCCATCAAATTCTGGAGGTTTAACCGACTGAAATTGTTTGAAAGTAACAATAGGTATAGCTGGTGGTAGCTGGGGCTCAGGACGAGGTGGTTGTTATAACATTTTTTGTTGAATCTGCTGCTGATGTTGCTACATCTGTTGCTACATCATTACCATCTGTTGTTGCATCAGATTGAATATTTGGTTCATGGTATTATTGGTCTATTCTTCGGAATTGCTGTTGGAAGTCTCAGTCCTAGTCTTTCTCTTGGGTGCCATTTGCTGATAATAAAACAAGTGATGTCTTTTTAACAGTTTATTAAATAATTGACAGTAGATAAGAAAACAATTTATCATGTATTAACAAAATTTAGATAATGGTTTGAAGAAAGAAAACAGTTTGCTTAATATAAAAACAGGAAGTATAAATAGTTTATGTTAATATAAAAATAGGAAATGTAAACAGTTAAATGAAATGTTTGTTTTCTCTTTTTTTCGACAGAATTTAAAGTACGAAAAGCTGTAAAATAATAAAGTAAAGGTAAATGCTGTAAAACTGTAAAGACTGAAATTTAAATAAAAGAGATTTGAAAAAGTTCATTTTATATATAACACCAGCTCCAGGTGTGAATGTTTGGTACAAAAAGTCTTGCTCTGCTGGTCATAACTGCGGCTATAAGTCAGACTAACTGTTACTAGTCAAACTGTTACTACATACATACGCACTACTCACTATGTCATACTAGGCTGCATCTATGTATATCTGTCCTCTATAGTCAACATCTCAGAACCCCGGCGGAATACGCCTTAACTCGTCTCGAAGTTTCTGAACCAAAGTTTGTGCTAACCGAAAAATCCTGTAAAACTCCGCAAAAGAAGGCTTCCCGTCATGTGTCAAATCATCCAACTCCCATGTAGCACTCATCAAAGCAGACTTTAACCACTGCCTCATCATATAATCTGGTTGTAATGCGGCTAACGGTCCTCGGTCTCTCTGATCAAACAAATGCATAATCTCTCTACACTGAGCTCTCCAGTACTCAACATCCTCTCTCATAACACTATACTCATGATACGGTACCATATGTGGCTGCGCAACCTATCCTACTGACTCCTATGACGGAACTCTCGGCATCCCTGCACCCTGCTGTGGTAACCCCAACTGTAACTCCACATCATGCTCACCCACACCCTCAACTAGAATCATCTGAAACACCTTTGGCTCTGGAGCATGTACTGGTATAGGAGGTAACACTGGTGGTAGTGGAAGCTCTGGCTCAATCCCTGGTATAAACTGATGCTCTACTGGAAGTGGAGGCGGGATCATCGGCTCAAAGAACTCCATTGGATCAAACATCTCTATAGAGTCATGAACTATCCCCTGTACTGGGGGTGATGGCTCATGAGGCAATGGTGGTGGAGGTGGAAAAGGAGGAAACATGAAACTGGTGCGACTGGTCCGGTAACTGTCCTCTCAGAAGAACCCGAATAACCCGTCGACGCCATCTGATAATATACCAAAGAAAGAAGAAAGGTCACTAAATCATTCCTAGAACTAATACTTTCCTATTATAATCTTATCTAAATCCTAACACTACTCTTCCTAGTTGACTATTTCTATCCTATGTGATCTCCCTATCTTATCTTAACCCTAATGTTCTTGTTTTCAGGGACCAAACCTACAACTCTAATGCCAAACCTGTAACGCCCTCCAGACACGGGGTATAAGTCTGGGGGTTACTAGCTAATCTCCAAACCTGTACAATCTGATTAACAAATAATAAAGACATGAATCTAAACCCCTTTAACACTAACCAGGATCTTTTTAGGTTAAAGTATGAAACAAGAACCACTAACTTACTTTATTACAAACCAAATTCAAAATCTTACAAACTCTCTTTATTACAACTCATTGTCTAACCAGTTTTAAACTAATTTCATCTTTTATTCCAACATACACACACTAACTATCTAAACTCCACTTGTTCGGGCAACTCAAAGATTTCTTCCGGGATTGGGATCAACACCTTGGGTATGAGAGGATCCCGAGGCTTGACCCGCTTCTTTACCACTTGAGTCCTGATGGTTTTCATATTCCTTCTTAACTGAAAATAATAAGGTGACTAACAACAAAAAAGGGTGAGCCAAACATTGCTCAACAAGTCCGCAAAATATAAACAGTGTTAAAGTAGTATAAATGAATCGGTAATCTGGGTATATCTGCAAAGATATAACCTCGCGAGAATAGAAAGAAGGCCATTACTCGCAAGTACAAACGAACTAAACTGGACACAAGTTCGCATCTATACCCTGCTGATCAGCCAGGATACAGTGCAAATCTATATCCCACTATATAGATCCAGTCGGGCACCCAGGCACTACGGCCCATATCAAGGATCCATTTATGTCCCGGTCCTTAGGATTAAGTAACTTAATCCCCAAAAGTATCACTATCCAGTCCCTGGAGTAGCAACCGGAACAATCGGTATGCTTTGATAAATTCTAATCACCAGAATATATCAATATAGGTGAGTGTCAATTGGAATATGAATAAAGAATTCAAGGAAAAGGAGAAATCAAGAATGGAAATGAAATATGAACAAGAGAATAACAGGTGTGTATCAGTGTTTATGAACAAGAATCAAAAGAGTGCAAGCGTGATAAGAATCTGAAGAAATATCACTATTCTGAAATTAGAATGGGGAAAAACTTGTCTTCTGCGTGACTCACTTTAAATATGTTACCTTCGTCTATCACCGACTCAACCTTCCTTACTGGCTTAGTTTCTGTTATAGAAATAGACTGGTTTAGTCATTTTGTACTTCAATTACGTCTTGAACCGACTTCACATCGTTCCTATTGTCTACCCATGCGCTTATGACTGACTTGTATATTATATATTAACAAGTAAGACTCGATTAACCACATAATACACATAAGCACATAAGCACAAAAGCACATAATCATTTTTATAGTTAAAATAATTTTTAGAATCAAAATTGACTCGCTGGTCGCTCAACTGATCATTATCTGACCCGTTTCCTATTTTTCAGAATTTATCGGACTCGTCTCGGCACGCGATTTGGCTTATAATCAAACAAATAACAAAGTCAACTAATTTATAGAAGAAATTAGGTTTTAATATTATTTTTAGTGAAAAGAATTCATTTTTCTCAGTCAAAGGGATTTCGTTTCGCTCGAATCGGACAACGGTCTAATTAATATCAATTAAATACAGATAAATCAATTTATTATTCAATATAAATAATTATTAATAATTTTGAAACCCTAAAATAATTTTTAAATAATCATTCAAGAAAAATCAAAACAAAAAATGATTTTCCTATAATTTTTGGAATTAAAATGAATTTATTATGATTTATTGAAAATTATATGATTAATTATCAAAATAATTAATCATTTTTAAATAATTAATAATTATTAAATAAATAATAAATAATAAATAATTGAGAAAATAATTAAATCTGATTTTTAGAAAATATTTCAGAATTATTTATAATATAAATTAATTAATTAAATAATTAATTAATTTATAAAATAAATAAAACTGATTTTATAATTAAAATAAAATAAATTCTCAGAAACAGTTGTCAGAATTGGAAATCTAACAAAAATATATCAAACCCGGGTTAAAAACCGGTTCTGATAAACACAAACGAGTTGCCAAGAACGGCCTGACCCATCAGAAAATTCCCAGATTCCGGTGGCCGGCCGTAGCTCCGGCGACCTCGATTCAGGCCAAAATTAGTAACGTTTGTACTGATTTTTACAGGATTTCAACTCAACACAACTTCAGTAATCTAATTCAGGCCAAAATAAACCAAAAACATCCCGTAATCTTCCACTCCGGCGAAACCGACTTCAAAATCCGGCCAAAATATGAAATCATTCATTTGTACATGAAACTCGATGATTTATAGTGCAAATTAAAGCTAAGAACATGTACAATCAAAGCCCTAACATCACAAGAACCAAATATTCACAGAAATCACGAAGCTATATTTTGAAAATCGAACATAAACCCTAATAATCGAACTTTACTATCCAGACATCGTTCCTTCAATTAAACACCATGAATCAATTGCAAATAACATCAGGAAGCTATATCAATCATCAAAACATCATAATAACCCTAAAATCAAAAAGCCCTAATTCGAACATAAACCCTAGAAATTAAAAATCAAAAACTAAGAATTAAAACGTGAAATTGATACTGGAAATGGAAAGAACATATCAAAACCTTCGATTTGAGTACTTGAATCACACGATTTGATGCTATAATCAGTGAGAAATCACGGCTTGAATTTCTGACCCGGCCCTGTTCTTCCCGACCCAATTTCAGAGAATTTTGTGAATTTTGCTGATTTTTCTGAATTTTAATTAATTAATTAATTAATTAATTAATTAATAATTAGGCTATTTATTAGTAGAATTAATACTCCTAATTTAAATTAAGGCCCTAATTCTACACTTTTTAAATTAGTAAGCCCCTAATTTTATAATTTTTGAGTATTAAAATTTAATTTATGAATATTTTATATATACAATATATATATATGCCAAAATTTCTCAAAAATTGTGAATAATGCAAAAATACAAAGAAATGGTATAAATGAAAATCCTATAATTTTATAAAAATAAAAATGTGATTTTTGTGGGGTTTTTAACACTTAATGGAGCCCGGAAAAGTCATTTTTCGCAAAACAAGAAAATTTATATAATACCTAGATGTTCAGAATAATGCGATGGTAAAATTCGTTTGATGAAAAATAAGGCCCATTGTTTTATTTGAAATACCTGCTTTAAAATCATGATTCGGGTCGTAAAACTTTTGAAATGAAAGCTATAAATGAAAAATAAAATATCTTAAAATATCTTAAAAATACCGGGACGACACAGAATGCACGTAACAAATAACAATTAGGGTTTGACAGTTAATTCCATATAAATGACACATTAACACAGATAATTTATTATAAATATGATATAATATAGTCGTAAATTTCCTAGATGTTACACTTAAAGTCCATTAAGACTAGCCCTGGCTGACCAGGCAACAATTAGAGGCTATACGGCCGACCAGGAGCCTCTGTAGGAGAGCCTTGAGGCCTTCCAAAGTTGTTCTGGTAGCTCCCTTGAGAAATTTTGTGCGAATTTGTAAGAAGGGGTTGACCTCCGACGAAAACAAGTTTCATGAAGACCAGGACGTCCACGAGAACAAATTCCATAAAGATCAGAACGCCAGCTAGAACAAGCTCCGTGAAGACCAGAGGATTCACAGAAAGAAGTTTCGTGAAGAGTAAAGCGTTCACCGTGACGGATTCAGAGAACTTTTCCTCTCGGCTGTTCAGACCTCACTGAGAGTGGCCACAAGGCCTATTAAGACCACTCATGGCCGACCAGGATACAATTGGGGCCTTCTAGGCCGACCAGGAGCTCCTCCAAGAGAGCCGTAAAGCCTTTTGAAGTTGTTCCGGACACCCCCCTGAGAAGTCTCTTGAAGATTTCTTAAAAAGGATAACTCCTAGCAGAGCTAAGTTTCGTGAAGACTAGAACGTCTCCGAGAACGAGTCTGTTGGAGTATAGAACATCCTATAGAGCAAGTTTGAACAAGCTTACTGAAGTATAGAACTTCCTATAAGAAAATGTTTAATAAAACACAGAACGCTCAGTGCGAATGAGTACAGAACGTTTGCTAGAATGAGTACGGAACGTTCACTAAAACAAGCGTAGCAGAACCCTGAGGAGCTCTAGGGCAACCATGAAATTAATTACATGGGTAACCAAGAGTAAGAGTAGCCTAGCAAAGAGCACAAATGACTTATTCTGATTAGGAGGTTCTACAAAAAAAATTGAGCAAACACCCATGGCCCACTAGGGATAGGAGGACCTGCCCATGTCCGACCAGGAGGTGGTTGACCTCCCTAGGCCGAGCAGCCCACATTTGAGGGCCTGGCCGAGCAGAGCCTCCTGCAGCAGGAGGTCCAATTTGGCCCCGACGACCCCCCTGCGAAAATTTTCAAAATTTTTTAAAAAAATCAGAACAAATTTGATTTTTTTTAAATTTTCAGGATTTTAGGATTAAGCCTCGGTTAGGCCGATTAGTAAAATTTAGCCCAGATTAGGGCCGATTAGTGTATATTAAGCGTAATTAACCCGAACTAGGGGAATTAGTATTCGTATGATGAAATTAGCCTATATTAGGGTCGTTTAACCTATTCACTCTTGTGATTAGTGTGAATTAGGGACAATTAGTATATTATGCATGTTGATTAGTTTTGATTAACCCCATTTAGGACAGATTAGCCTCGATTAAGGCCAATTAGTGTATTCACTCTTAAAATTAGGCTTTTTTAAGCCTAGTTAGCAGCTTGTACATGGAAGTTAGCTCCGATTAGGGCCGATTAGCCCCGATTAGGGCCATTTAGCAGCTTTTACCCTATAATTAACCTTGACGAAGGTTAATGGGTGATAAATGCTCACTTTTTAGTCCCGATTAAGACCATTTAGTGTTAAACACTATCCAAATAGCATGTGTAAAGGCCTTAAGTGTGTATACTCACACTAATAAGTCGTTGTAAATGTGTAGGCCGCTCCACACTTTACGATAATACGGCGATACCCATGAAAGGCCGATACCCATGAAGGGCAGATACCCATAAAGGGCCGATACCCGAGAAGGGCCAAAGTACCCCGAGCCGCGAAAAGACCATTATAACTTCCACAAAAACTCGAGCAGTATACCCGAAAGTTGGGGGTAAATGATATGGATAGAAAATACATCCTAAAGACACATTAAATGTCGCATTAATTACATTTGGGCTTCTTTTCTGAAGTCCAATACAAACCTGTCTGGTCTGAGCTTGTAGAAGACTCAAGACGGCCTATGTAGGCAAGGCCCACCATCTGAGGTCGTCAAGGTCCACGAACACAAGTTGTTCACGGACTAGGCCCAATACGGCTGGAAGAGCAGAGACATGTATTCTAAACGGACTCAAAGTCCTACACAAAAGGTTCTGGAATTCCTTCCCTTATAGGACTCCTAATCACCATCTAAGTTGGAGACTTATCCACAAAGTCTCCCAACACAAGTCTAACCCTAGACTCACCTCTATATAAAGGGCTCTACCCCTCAACCTAGAACTACGTTTTTGGATTGATTCTCTACCATACAGAGATACGTAGGCATCTTTCAAGGACCGATAGTCCCGAACGCAAGAGCAGCCATTAAAGCTCGAAGCTCACAAACCCTAGCATTAAATACTAACGCACTCTAATTTTTATTCCACAACAATATTGAATACCAGATCTCATTTAAAGTTATTTCTCATTTGATTAACTACCTACATATATTGGACTCGAGGGAGGGGGATGGAAGATAAATGACTATAATTGGCAAATACGTATAAATTGTTAGGTAATTACACAAGACAACAAACTTGTGCATTGTGATATATAATACAATTGTATTGCATTCACAAAAAAAAATATTCAGCATTGTTTATTGGGTCCCCTTCCCCAATCACAATTGGTTTGGTTTATTTTAGAGCCAACCGATCCTTTCACAATGATTCATCGCGAAAAAACCCTTTTGCAATGAATAAATGCGGAATGCGAGAACTTATAAATCTTTTTTCCCGCATTTAACAATTTTTATTCGATTAAAATTCTAAAACACGTATAACCGAGTAAATTTTGAGCGACTAAGACAATAATAGAGGCAATTTCTTGTTATTCTCCTTCCACAAACAAATTTATATTTTCAAATTTTTATGATTTTATAAAGTAATTAAGTAATTTAAAAAGGAAAAATATAAAATATTTTCAAAAATATCCTGAAAAAATTAGGAAAATAGAGAGTTTGAGAAAATAAATACTGTTATTTTTTTTACCAGATTTATGTTATTTTCAATTTTTTATGATTTTATAAAGTAATTTAAATTTAAAAATTCGAATTAAGTAAAAAAGGAAAAATATGAAATATTTTTAAAATATTCCAGAAATAATGTAGGGTAACAAAAATTTTATGAAAATAAATATTGTAATTTTTTTGACCAAATTTATGTTATTTTAAATTTTCATGATTTTTTAAGAAATTTAAATTTCAAAATTTGAATTAATTAAATAGAAAAAGAAAAATATAAAATATTTTCGGAAAATTTCCAAAAACGTGTAGGGACACAGAAATTTTTAGTAATAAATATTGTTATTTTTTAACAAAATTTATGCTATTTTTAATTTTTTATATAGTTTTTTAAAGTAAGTTAAATTTTAAAATTTGAATTAAGTAATTAAAAAAGAAAAAATATAAAATATTTCCAAAAAAATCAGAAAAATGTAGAAAAATAGAAAGTTTGATAAATACTATTATTTTTTGACCAAAATTATGTTATTTTTAATTTTTAATAATTTTATAAAAATAATTCAAATTTTAAAATTTCAATTAAATAATTAAAAGGAAAAAAAATAACATTTTCAAAAAATTCAGAAAAAATATACGAAAACCAAAATTTTTGAGAAATTAAATAATATTTTTTTGACCAACTTTATGTTATTTTCAAAATAAATTAACCTCTTAAAGTAATTTAAATTTGAAAATTCGAAAAAGAATGCTGGTGAAAGTGCGTTTAATGTTCCAACCAACGCGTCATAATTTAAATATAATGTTCAAATGTTATATTTATTTTAAAATAATTGAAAAAAATACCTTCCGGAATCATTGAGGAAATTTATATTGCTTCCGCGATCCTTACACAATATTTCATCACAAATCTCTTAAATGATTCAAATTTGTTGGTTTTTACATCCACACTAAACCCACTGGAACTTTTACCTTATTTTACGGGTCAAGTATCAGAGAATAGTGATAAGTGGCATTTTATACCACTTAGAACATCTTATAATAGCTTAAATTGGTGTCTTGAAATCAAGTATGTAACACCCCCAGATCCGGGGTCGGGGATCCGGGTCATCACGGTCTTTCTTTCCACAATATCACTTCACTTAATTAATAATAATTAACCTCATGCTGTGACCCCACACTAACACACACCACAACCCGTTATAGTCTCAAAGATGAAATTGAAATAAGTACAAGTCTTTGAATCCATAATTTAAAAGTTATTACAACCCAAAATGATTACTTAATAAGTTTACAATTAATTACCATTATCTGCCACAAGTTATAATTATACATAATTGATTCTCAAAAGTAGATGGTCTGATCTACAGATAGATCTACCTCTGCAGCTATAGCAGCTATGATCTCAACGGGAAGGCGTGGGGCGCTTCCCACGCTCTTGCGCTGGGTCTGCTTGAGTCTGGCCATCCTTCCTAATTGTTGTTGTGTGATGAAGAAATAAAGCAAGAGTGAGCATTACAGCTCGCAAGATAATATATAGTGTAATCAATAATGCAAGTATCTAATAGATAACTTACTGAAAACCTTTATCAAAAGTAAGATAATTACTTACTGGATATAAGCTTAAAGGAAGATGAAGTTACCAAATACTTCACTATACTTATATCATTTATAAGGCTACTTGAACTACCACTGTTCAAAGTATTATAGGTTTAAAAAAAAAGTCATCCCATAGATGAGACCACAAGTTAAGACTTGAATAGATTCAATCTTTGAAATATTATTGAATGAAATAAAGTTACAAGATACTTTATTTAGTCCCGATATATATCCACATATATATCTCTTAAACATTTCCTGGAACCTCTGTTATGTAAAGTATGAACAGAGTTTGTAACATCCAATGAATTTTGGAAAGGAAAAGAATTTTGGCATAAACCCGATATCTTGCAGATCAGGCAAAGATACCAATAAGTAACCTTTTCTACTAGTAGATGGATGAATCCCCCACCGGTCATCACCCTGGCCATATAAGGACCTTGTGCTGGACCGCCACCCGGCCTCTTACGCGTTGATGGACTGCCACCCAGCCACTTACACTTTGATAGACCGTACCCCGGCTTGTCGCTTATGCCAACTCAATTAGATGGGCTTACTTCCCGAACGTTGGGTAAGTAATCAATTCATTTGTTTTCTCAAAACAGCAACCACGTTGCGAATGTAAAATGCACCATAGAGCTGGATCCCCCAGGTTTTGAGCGAGTATTTAAATCCCCTTTGAAAGGAAGATCTTAAATATAAAAAAAATGAGTTTTGGGGTCCACTCTAACTTTAAAAATCATTTTGAAGACTCGAAAACATTTTTAAGAATGTTTGGAGTACTGCTGATTTATTAAAATAAATCAGTCCCGATATATTAGAAATATCTGAATATTATTATTTAAATAATATTTCCATAAAGAATAATCTTTATAAAAATAATTGAAGTAGAAGTTTTAAAACTCTTACTTGAATGAAAATTAAATAATCAAAGATGTACTTATACAAAAGTACTATCTTTATTTGAATAATCGAAAATAAGTTTGATTATCGAAACATTATTCTTTAATAAAATAAAGAATATATCTCAGCAAATAATCGGAGTCATAGATCCTCAAATGAATATTCAAATAATATTCAATAAATAAATTAAGCTGAGTCATAAGCCCTCGAATGAATATTCAAAATAATATTCAATAATAAAATAAAGGAGTCATAAGTCCTCGGATGAATATTCGAAATAATATTCAATAATAAAATAAAGGAGTCATAAGTCCTCGGATGAATATTCGAAATAATATTCAATAATAAAATAAAGTTATCGAATAAACCTTATTCGATTAATAGTTTTGAAAACTATAACCATATATATATATAAATATATATATATAATCTACTCAGGATCCTCGACTCCCGGTTTTAGAAAATATTTTCACCTTTGGGTCCCTATACTAAGGGTATATGCAAATTACCGCTATTCTCTAGCATAGGTATTATCAACTGAATCAACAGATATATATGGCAAGAATACGAAACAGGCATGCATATGTACCATATCACATGCTACAATATATCGCAAGAATTTGCTAATAACAAATATGCATTTATCACAAGATCATGCATATACACATATACATCACAACAACAGTTATAACGGGTAGAAAACTTGCCTGAGCGACTGGGGTGTGATAAAAGGCTCGGGACGAGTCTGGTAACCTATAAACAACAAGTAAGTTGGAATTAAACCAAAGTCACTTGTAAATCTATACTTTAACTAACTTAGACTCTAACGCTTGTTTTGCGCTTACTGATTCTCTTAAGTCACTCGAGTACCCTCGGCTCCACCATTTTTAATAAATTAACCATTACGAGTTTTAAGGCGATTCTTTCGCGGGTGTCTTACCAACTTCCTAACACACTTACCATAATTGTTTCATACATTAATTAACCCTTTTTGGTCTTTAACCTATGTTTCAAAGTAAGGCGAGGGGAAAAGTTTCGTTCGCGAAACGCCGTTACTTGAAACGGTCGTTTCTCCTAAACCGTGCATCGGAATCGAATGAACTACATATCAAAACGAAGCTCGTAACATGAAATATCTAAACATGGAAATGGTAAAAATTTAGCAGGGAGTTCTCGGGTCCAAATATTATGAACAAAAGTAGTCTAAAGTAAATCGGACATTACGACGGCTATGTTTACGCGATTACCCAAATTCATCACCAAACAACCCCCAATCCATTCATACAACCAAAGTCCATCCTTATTACATCATAAAATCCCCAATAAGTTCAATATTAACATTTATACTTATGCTTAAGCTTGAATTTAACTATACTTAAGTTCTTTTAACCAAAACAACAAGATTCACCATTCCATTTCACTACCACTCCAACCCAAACTCTAAACCACCAGCATTAAGCTACTATATCACCATAACAATCAAAATCATATTATTATACAAAGGAATCTAGGGTTTGGAGATGATATACCTTCCTTGAAGTGGTGGGAGTAGCTAGGAAGCCTTAAGAAGCCTTGAGAAGTCTTAGGGATGCTTGGATCTTAAAGGAAAACAAGAAAAAATCAAGTTAAAAACTTTGAAATCACTATTCATTGTCTTCTTCATTGATTTCTTGAAGAAGATTGAGAAAGAATTGAAGGCCTAAACTCATAAGATAGCCATAACTATGCATAAGGATGACTAGGGAATTATCTTACCAATTTAGGAAGCCTTGATCTTGAGTTTTGAAATTTGTTTCTCTTGGAAATGGCAAAAGCCAAGAGCAAGCCTTGGTGATGAAGAATAAAATTTTGTTTTGATGAGAAATGATTTGTTTGGCTTGGTGGATGAAATTAGATTTGTTTTATTTTAGGTCAATTACCCATTTACCCTTGATTTTGTGTGGTTAATATTCCACCACATTTCCTTCCTTCCCATGTCATGCTTATGTCATGCTATGATGTCATATTTCCCTCCTTGTCCTCTTCTCATTGGTTGGGTGACATTATCCTCTCTAATCCCTTTGATTAACTTCCTAATTGTTTGTCTAATGACCGCTGATCTGTTATACGGTTCGCTTAACTTTCGTTTTCGTTTATCGTTTGAGGGATCATACCCGGGATCTTATTACTTAGGTTCCCTTAACCTTTCTCAATATATTATATTCCTTTTATGATCCTCTCTTATAATCCTTTAATTTAAATCCTTTTTATCCTGTTACCTTATACTCAATTCTTTCCGTATCTAGTGGATTTCCGGGAAAAATCAAAGTGTTCGGAATTGGATTCTGACGATCTTTACATACACTTATATACCATATAGAGTACTAATAAAATCTCAGAATATCCATAACAGAACCCCTACATAGTGTGGCATGAAAAGTTTTCTCATTCAGCAAAAACATTATTCACAAGGGTTACAAAAAGTTCAAAATTTTGGGGGTTATTACAGTCTCCCCTCCTTAAAAGGATTCTGTCCCGGAATCAAATAGAAAACAAATGGGGGTACTTTTCTAGCATTGCGCTCTCTAGTTCCCAAGTTGATTCTTCTTCATTATGATTTTTCCATAGTACTCTGACTAGCTTGATCACTTTGTTCCGAAGCACCTGCTCCTTCTTATCTATAATCCTTACTGGCTTCTCCACGTAAGTCAGATCTGGTTGCATATCCACCTGCTCGTACTCCACTATGTGTCTGGCATCCCGATGATACTTCCTTAGCATTGACACATGGAACACATTATGAACTTGTTACAAGTTAGGGGGTAAGGCTAGCTCGTAAGCTAACTTTCCAATCTGTCTTAATATCTCAAAAGGTCCAATGTACCTTGGGCTTAGTTTTCCTTTCTTTCCGAACCTCATTAATCCCTTCCAAGGGGATACCTTTAGCAGTACTAAGTCCCCGACTTCATATTCCTTGTCCTTTCGGGCTAGGTCTGCATATTTCTTCTATCTGTCTTGGGCTGCTATAAGCCGTCCTCTGATAAGATCCACTATGTCTTTGGTCCTTTGGACCACTTCAGGTCCGAGCATCTTCCGCTCTCCTACTTCATCCCAGTATAAGGGAGATCGACACCTTCTTCCGTACAGGGCCTCATAAGGCGGCATTCCGATGCTAGCATGAAAGCTATTGTTATAAGAAAACTCGATCAAGGGCAAGTGGTCATCCCAACTTCCTTTAAGGTCTATTGCACAGACTCTCAACATATCCTCTAGTGTCTGGATGGTCCTTTCACTCTGCCCATCCGTCTGGGGATGGTACGCGGTACTCATATTTAACTTGGTCCCCGCACATTCTTGAAAGCTCCTCCAAAATCTGGAGTTGAACCTGGGGTCTCGGTCTGAGACAATGGACGCTGGGACTCCATGTCGCGTCACTATTTCCTTAAGGTAAATGTCCACCAGTCAATCGACTGTGTATCTCTCATTGATAGGAATGAAATGGGCTGACTTTGTCAGTCGGTCTATAATTACCCATATGGCGTCATAATTGGCTTTCGTCCTTGGCAAGCCTACAACAAAATCCATCGCTATCTGTTCCCATTTCCACTCAGGAATCTCCAGGGGTCGTAAAAGTCCACTGGGTCTCTGGTGCTCTGCCTTTACTCTATGGCAAGTCAAACATTTGCTTACCCATTCTGCTACGTCCCTCTTCAGGTTGGGCCACCAGTAATATTCCTTCAAATCCCTATACATCTTGGTACTTCCCGGGTGAATGGAATACCTTGAACTATGGCTTTCATCCAAAATCTCATCTTTAAGCTCTTGAACGTTCGGAACCCAAATCCGGTAAGAGTACCTCATTATCCCTTTATCATCTTTCTCAGTATGGATCTCCTCTCCAGTCATTGACTTTATGCCTTCATTCATTATTTTCTCTTGGCACAATCAGATCTTTTCCAATAACTCTGGCTGTATTGAGATCTCAAAAAGCTTTTCAGTTCCGGTTCCGGTTATCTTTACTTCTATTTCCATTCTTTCAAAATCCCTGATTAACTCCTCCGAAGTCGTTATCATTCTGAGTCTTTCCTTTCTACTAAGGGCATCAGCCACCACATTGGCTTTCCCCGGATGATAGAGAATCTCACAATCATAGTCCTTGATTAGTTCTAACCATCTCCTCTGGCGCATGTTGAGCTCTTTCTGCGTAAATATGTACTTGAGGCTCTTATGGTCTGTGAAAATCTCGCACTTCTCTCCATACAAGTAGTGCCTCCAAATTTTCAAGGCAAATACTATTACCGCGAGCTCAAGGTCATGAGTAGGATATCTAATCTCGTATTCCTTCAATTGTCTTGATGCATACGCAATCACTCTACCGTGCTGCATAAGCACACACCCTAATCCTTTGTGCGACGCGTCACTATATATCATAAAATCTCCTTTCCCGTCCGGCAATGCCAACACCGGGGCCGTTACCAACCTTTTCTTTAATTCCTGAAAACTGTTCTCACATTTCTCCGTCCATTCAAACTTCTCTGTCTTACGAGTAAGTCGTGTCAAAGGGGCTGCGATCTTCGCAAAGTCCTGTACAAATCTACGATAGTAGCCGGCCAATCCTATGAAACTCCTTACCTCTGTGGGTGTGGTTGGCCTTTCCCAATTCGAGACCGCCTCTATCTTGGAGGGGTCGACCAATACTCCTTTTTTATTGATCACATGTCCTAAAAATTGTACTTCATTCCGCCAGAATTCACACTTCGAGAATTTGGCATACAACTGTTCCTCTCTGAGTATTCCTAGAGCTATCCTCAAATGCTCTGCATGTTCTGCCTCAGTCCTTGAGTAGATCAAAATATCATCGATAAAAACTATCACACACTTGTCCAAGTACTTCTTAAATACTCTATTCATTAAATCAATGAAAGCCGCTGGGTTGTTGGTTAATCCAAAGGACATTACCAAGAACTCATAATGCCCATACCTGGTACGGAACGCTGTCTTGGAAATATCTTCGGGTTTAATCTTTAGTTGGTGATATCCAGTTCTCAGGTCAATTTTGGAAAAATAAACAGCATCCTTTAGCTGGTCGAACAGATCGTCTATTCAAGGTAATGGGTACCTGTTCTTTATGGTTAGCTTGTTCAACTCTCGATAGTCGATGCACAGCCTCATGCTCCCATCTTTCTTCTTAACAAATAAAACCGGTGCTCCCCACGGAGACACACTGGGTCTTATCATACCCTTATCCAAGAGTTCCTGCAATTGGATAGCTAATTCCTTCATTTCTAACGGGGCTAACCGGTAAGGTGCTTTTGAAACTGGCGTCGTCCCGGGGGCCAATTCAATAGCAAATTCAATCACTCTATCGGGTGGTAATCCCGGAAGGTCTTGTGGGAATACATCTTCAAATTCGTTGACTACTGAAATATCTTGTAAGTTGGGCACCTCCTTCTGCGTGTCCACCACATAGGCTAGGTAGGCCTCATTTCCTTTTCGTAGCATCCTTCTGGCCTGGGCCATAGTCAAAAATTTTTGCGTCTGCCTCTTTCCTCAAAATATAACTTCTTTCTTCCCTGGGATATTTAACTTAACTTTCTTCCCTTTACAGTCTATCTGAGCATCATTGCTAGATAGCCAGTCCATTCCCAAAATTATATCAAATTCCCCTAACTTAAGGAATCAGATCAACACTGAAAGATTGTCCCCCTATGCCTAACTCACAGGCGGGGTGAATCAGATTAACAAGAATAACTTTATGGTTGGCTATTTCTACTTGTAAGGGTTCTATCAAGGGTTCAGCTTTAAGTCTTAATTTACGCGCAAAGTCCCTTGATATGAAAGATTTAGTTGCTCCCGAATCAAATAAAACGTTTGCACTGACTGAATTTAGAGAAAGGGTACCTGCTATCAAATCTGAATCTTTCATAGCATCCTGGACTGTCATGTTGAAAGTCCTTGCAGTAGGTGGCTTATTAGAAGCAGCCCTGCTTGCTCCCGAAGCTGCTGGTTTGTTCATTGGGCATTCCCTCTTCCAATGACCCAGGCATCCACACTGATGACAAGTGGTGGTTGGGCGGGTAATGGGGGTTGGCGAAGTGCACTTGTCCGAATAGTGACCCTCTCGACCACACTTGAAGAAGATTACCGGCTTTCCTTTACACTCCCCAGAATGCATCCTTCCACAAGTGTTACAGGCTGGCAATGGGGGTCGAGACTGGTTGGAATAGGACATTCTTGACTTCTGACCACTCTGGCTCACATTCACGCTCATGGGCCGCTTAAACCCAGTGTTATTTCCCGTTAGGGACACTGCTCCTCGATTAAATCTAGTTGGGAAGCTCCTTCCTGCTGAACCCCCACTCATGCTCATACTTTTCCTCTTTATTCCCTTCTTTTCTCTTTCCTTCTGCATATGTTCACTTCCAGCTTCTACAATTATTGCCTTTTGCACCAGAGTGGCATAATCCGTAAGCTCAAGGATTACTACCCTATTCTAAATCCACGGTTTCAGTCCCTGCTGAAACCTCCTAGCTTTCTTTTCCTCGGTGCTCACAAACTCCGGCACAAACCTTGATAACTCAGTAAATTTCGCTTCGTACTCTGCTACAGACAAGTTATTCTGCTTTAGCTCCAAGAACTTGAGCTCCATCTGGTTTTCCATAAACCTCGGGAAATACTTTCCCAGAAACAACTAACTGAATCTCTCCCAGGTTATAATAGCATCTGTCTCCATGTTTTTCTTGGCCTCCCACCAGTAGTTAGCTTCTCCTTTCAGAAGGTAGGTAGCAAATACAGTCTTCTGTGCCTCATCGATACTCAGAATCTCAAAGGATTTCTCCATTTCCTTTAACCATGCCCTTGCCTCAACTGGGTCGGCTGATCCATGGAACTCAGGGGGCTTAAGGGACTTAAAAGCCCTGAAAGAGTTTGCCACAGCATTGTTATTTCCTTGAGGGGGTGGGTTGGGTTGACGTTCCAAGTTCTGCCTTAGGAGTTGTATGAACTGGCCCATGGGATCCATGCCTGGGTTTGGTACTGGTTGCTCAACCTCAGTTTCTCCTTCTTCAGCCTCTATCTCAAATCCCTCAACATCATATGTTTCCTCTTCCTCTTCATACAGGGAGTCATCATGTTCCACATAATCCTCGTCTTCCTCTTCACTGTATTCCTGGTTCCTATCATCCTGGTTATGGCTTCCCTGGTCCTCAGATCCAGGGTTCGCCCTAGTTCCAATCTTTCTTGGCGGCATGATACTGATAATAAAAAAAATTATTGGGAAATTCAACATTAGGTCACAATCATATACAACATTGTGCCTTGCACAGCTCTATAATGGGGAGAACGTATCTCACAATTCTATTACATTATCACAGTTCTAATAAGAAGTGCAGTAATAATAATGATAAAAATAGTGACCTCGTCACTAAGGAACTGAACCGAAAGGAAACAAATATATACATAATGCGAGAAATACATAGTTTGATCTGGTCAAAAGTACAACAGTGCTACAACCATCTGTCCCAAAAGTGATACACAAGAGTCTATCTGTCTAGTCAGAAAAAGGGATGCTATATACAAGTCAACTATCCCGGAAAATTGGCTCTTACTAAGGCCACGGCTAACTAGACAACTAGACTATCCCATCGTCGGTCCTTAATCACACACCGGAGCGGGTCAGCTCCCATACCCTTTCCATCGCATGACGGAAGATATAGTCGGCCTGCCACCTGGAGATCCTACCATGCCTGTCCCTCTGGAGAGATCTGAGTCTCGCTCGGGATGTGAGCTCTATCCCCGTCAGCTCCCTCCTCAAGGATCGGGGTATAGCAGCCCTAGTCTCATAAGCTCGGGTACGCCTATCCGCCCTCTCCGCATCCAACTCCCTCCTGGCCTCATCCAGTCGGGCCTCAGCAACAGCCAATCGGGTCCTCAGTACATCCTGAACATAGCCATGGGCTAACGAAGACTGCCTGTGGGCAGGGTCGAGAGGTGGTGAATCCGGAGCCGCTGGGGTGCCTCCTCAGTCTGCCTAGGCTCGGAAGTATGGGTCTCTGAGCTGTCATCATAGGGGATCCAAGATAGTGGTGGAGGGGTAGGAGCTCTGACCACCGGAAGTGTGGGTAAAGGGGTACCAGCATACACTACCATAGGTCCGACACGCTCCTCAGCTACTAGGACCTCATCCGGGTCCTCCTCATCTGGAATAGGAATGACCTCTGTCTCTGACTCCTCTGAGGGGTCCTCCTCATATGAAATAGCAATGACCTCCGTCTCTGACTCCTCTGAGGGGTCCTCCTCATCCTCCTCCATCTCAGGCTCCTCCTGATCCTTAACATCTAGCAGTGCCTCATCATGCTCACGCTCGAACATCTCAGGGTCCTCTATCTCAGGCGCCTACACATTAAACGAGCTAAGTTACTATCATGATACTTATAATGGTTCCCGTAAGGGTTTTAACTGTCAGCGCTACTTTAAGTAGTCCGACCATGAACTTGGCAAGAGTTCTTATTATCTTTGTGAGTTTGTTATTATATCGTCACATCATCTCTGAGGTTTATAACGCTTAGCTCTGATACCATTTCTGTAACACCCCCAGATCCGGGGTCGGGGATCCCGGTCGTCACGGTCTTTCTTTCCACAATATCACTTCACTTAATTAATAATAATTAACCTCATGCTGTGACCCCACACTAACACACACCACAACCCGTTATAGTCTCAGAGATGAAATTGAAATAAGTACAAGTCTTTGAATCCACAATTTAAAAGTTATTACAACCCAAAATGATTACTTAATAAGTTTACAATTAATTGCCATTATCTGCCACAAGTTATAATTAATAGATAGTGTAATCAATAATGCAAGTATCTAATAGATAACTTACTGAAAACCTTTATCAAAAGTAAGATAATTACTTACTGGATATAAGCTTAAAGGAAGATGAAGTTACCAAATACTTCACTATACTTATATCATTTATAAGGCTACTTGAACTACCACTGTTCAAAGTATTATAGGTTTAAAAAAAAAAAGTCATCCCATAGATGAGACCACAAGTTAAGACTTGAATAGATTCAATCTTTGAAATATTATTGAATGAAATAAAGTTACGAGATAGTTTATTTAGTCCCGATATATATCCACATATATATCTCTTAAACATTTCCTGGAACCTCTGTTATGTAAAGTATGAACAGAGTTTGTAACATCCAATGAATTTTGGAAAGGAAAAGAATTTTGGCATAAACCCGATATCTTGCTGATTAGGCAAAGATACCAATAAGTAACCTTTTCTACTAGTAGATGGATGAATCCCCCACCGGTCATCACCCTGGCCACATAAGGACCTTGTGCTGGACCGCCACCCGGCCTCTTACGCGTTGATGGACTGCCACCCAGCCACTTACACTTTGATAGACCGTACCCCGGCCTGTCGCTTATGCCGACTCAATTAGATGGGCTTACTTCCCGAACGTTGGGTAAGTAATCAATTCATTTGTTTTCTTAAAACAGCAACCACGTTGCGAATGTAAAATGCACCATAGAGCTGGATCCCCCAGGTTTTGAGCGAGTATTTAAATCCCCTTTGAAAGGAAGATCTTAAATATAAAAAAAATGAGTTTTGGGGTCCACTCTAACTTTAAAAATCATTTTGAAGACTCGAAAACATTTTTAAGAATGTTTGGAGTACTGCTGATTTATTAAAATAAATCAGTCCCGATATATTAGAAAATATCTGAATATTATTATTTAAATAATATTTCCATAAAGAATAATCTTTATAAAAATAATTGAAGTAGAAGTTTTAAAACTCTTACTTGAATGAAAATTAAATAATCAAAGATGTACTTATACAAAAGTACTATCTTTATTTGAATAATCGAAAATAAGTTTGATTATCGAAACATTATTCTTTAATAAAATAAAGAATATATCTCAGCAAATAATCGGAGTCATAGATCCTCAAATGAATATTCAAATAATATTCAATAAATAAATTAAGCTGAGTCATAAGCCCTCGAATGAATATTCGAAATAATATTCAATAATAAAATAAAGGAGTCATAAGTCCTCGGATGAATATTCGAAATAATATTCAATAATAAAATAAAGGAGTCATAAGTCCTCGGATGAATATTCGAAATAATATTCAATAATAAAATAAAGTTATCGAATAAACCTTATTCGATTAATAGTTTTGAAAACTATAACCATATATATATATATAAATATATATATATAAAATCTACTCGGGATCCTCGACTCCCGGTTTTAGAAAATGTTTTCACCTTTGGGTCCCTATACTAAGGGTATATGCAAATTACCGCTATTCTCTAGCATAGGTATTATCAACTGAACCAACAGATATATATGGCAAGAATACGAAACAGGCATGCATATGTACCATATCACATGCTACAATATATCGCAAGAATTTGCTAATAACAAATATGCATTTATCACAAGATCATGCATATACACATATACATCACATCAACAGTTATTACGGGTAGAAAACTTGCCTGAGCGACTGGGGGTGATAAAAGGCTCGGGACGAGTCTGGTAACCTATAAACAACAAGTAAGTTGGAATTAAACCAAAGTCACTTGTAAATCTATACTTTAACTAACTTAGACTCTAACGCTTGTTTTGCGCTTACTGATTCTCTTAAGTCACTCGAGTACCCTCGGCTCCACCATTTTTAATAAATTAACCATTACGAGTTTTAAGGCGATTCTTTCGCGGGTGTCTTACCAACTGCCTAACACACTTACCATAATTGTTTCATACATTAATTAACCCTTTTTGGTCTTTAACCTATGTTTAAAAGTAGGGCGACGGGAAAAGTTTCGTTCGCAAAACGCCGTTACTTGAAACGGTCGTTTCTCCTAAACCGTGCATCGGAATCGAACGACCTACATATCAAAACGAAGCTCGTAACATGAACTATCTAAACATGGAAATGGTCAAAATCTAGCAGGGAGTTCTCGGGTCCAAATGTTATGAACAAAAGTAGTCTAAAGTAAATCGGACATTACGACGGCTATGTTTACGCGATTACCCAAATTTTATATCACTCCAATTCATCACCAAACAACCCCCAATCCATTCATACAACCAAAGTCCATCCTTATTACATCATAACATCCCCAATAAGTATAATATTAATATTTATACTTATGCTTAAGCTTGAATTTAACTATACTTAAGTTCTTTTAACCAAAACAACAAGATTCACCATTCCATTTCACTACCACTCCAACCCAAACTCTAAACCACAAGCATTAAGCTACTATATCACCATAACAATCAAAATCATCTTATTATACAAAGGAATCTAGGGTTTGGAGATGATATACCTTCCTTGAAGTGGTGGGAGTAGCTAGGAAGCCTTAAGAAGCCTTGAGAAGTCTTAGGGATGCTTGGATCTTAAAGGAAAACAAGAAAAAATCAAGTTAAAAACTTTGAAATCACTATTCATTGTCTTCTTCATTGATTTCTTGAAGAAGATTGAGAAAGAATTGAAGGCTTAAACTCATAAGATAGCCATAACTATGCATAAGGATGACTAGGGAATTATCTTACCAATTTAGGAAGCCTTGATCTTGAGTTTTGAAATTTGTTTCTCTTGGAAATGGCAAAAGCCGAGAGCAAGCCTTGGTGATGAAGAATAAAATTTTGTTTTGATGAGAAATGATTTGTTTGGCTTGGTGGATGAAATTAGATTTGTTTTATTTTAGGTCAATTACCCATTTACCCTTGATTTTGTGTGGTTAATATTCCACCACATTTCCTTCCTTCCCATGTCATGCTTATGTCATGCTATGATGTCATATTTCCCTCCTTGTCCTCTTCTCATTGGTTGGGTGACATCATCCTCTCTAATCCCTTTGATTAACTTCCTAATTGTTTGCCTAATGACCGCTGATCTGTTATACGGTTCGCTTAACTTTCGTTTTCGTTTATCGTTTGAGGGATCATACCCGGGATCTTATTACTTAGGTTCCCTTAACCTTTCTCAATATATTATATTCATTTTATGATCCTCTCTTATAATCCTTTAATTTAAATCCTTTTTATCCTGTTACCTTATACTCAATTCTTTCCGTATATAGTGGATTTCCGGGAAAAATCAAAGTGTTCGGAATTGGATTCTGACGATCTTTACATACACTTATATACCATATAGAGTACTAATAAAATCTCAGAATATCCATAACAGAACCCCTACATAGTGTGGCATGAAAAGTTTTCTCATTCAGCAAAAACACTATTCACAAGGGTTACAAAAAGTTCAAAATTTTGGGGTTATTA